>NC_136490.1:102184292-102239292 GCF_053919585.1 Euprymna scolopes | reverse complement strand
GAAATATCACGTGTAAGAACACCAGCAACACAATCTACGTAAATTGTATTCATTACAAAATACAGAAAAATATTTGCTTCTATTTTGCTCATTAATATTTAACTATCTGAAATTATTAAGAAACATTTCAATTATACAATAATGCATATGTTTTTAAAAATAAATTCTTGCATCTTTACGTTGCTTCAAAATCGATTATTTGTTCATTTAACATTTAACATTTTACTAAAAATGGCCTTTGCTAATGTTCATATGCACTTGTTTAATAAACGAACATAGTAAGACGTAAGTGTTTTTTTTTTTTTTCGTGTTTCATATGCAGAAATAAAATTTGCAATATTACTGTGTTAAAGTAAGATTGTAAAAAAATCACGTTAGGGCGTGTGTTCTTTGATATAAGCGCTGGTTGAATTTGAATAAAACAATTACTAATTAAATACGTTTGAAGCCAAAACAACGCATTAACAACGTATAAACAACAAACGGGCATCTACTGATTCTATGATCCAACAAGAACATGAAAAAAAAAAAAGAAACGAATTCATAGTGATGATAAAGTGTATCTTCTAAATATATTCATTAATTTCAATGTAAATGTTAAACAACATAATATCAGGTTATGTTGTAACAATGCGTTGTTTTGTCTTCAAACATACTTAACACGTATTTATTTTATTCACACTCAACCGGCGCTTCTATCTAGGAACACAAACACTAACCGTAATTCCGCGTGACCAGCACACCGTTTCGACATTTAAAAAGGCTACTGTATAAACAACGCATTGACTTCTACTCATTCCATGCTACAACAATAACATGCAAAAAAAAAAATA
This sequence comes from Euprymna scolopes, assembly GCF_053919585.1. NCBI lineage: Eukaryota > Metazoa > Mollusca > Cephalopoda > Sepiida > Sepiolidae > Euprymna > Euprymna scolopes. The sequence goes on along the minus strand of NC_136490.1, from coordinate 102,238,459 downwards.
GAAAAAAAGACATACTAATTATAAAATGTATCTTCGAAATACATTTATGAATTTCAAACAAAATTGTCAAATTTTGAAATGTTTCTGTCGAAATCTGTGCGAAATTTGGAAGCATATTATGCTTTTATTTAATCTATGAAAGAAGCAGGCGCATACCAAACATGACCGAATAGAAGTTATTCGCAATTGTGTGTATATATATATATATATATATATATATATATATATATATATATATATATATATATATATATATTCGACGTCAAAGAAACGGTATTATCTTTGCGCCGACAATCTATTATATCAAAACCGTTACCTTATTGTGTTTAAAATGCAACTGACGAAGAATAACTATGCATTTAAAGTTTAAAAAGCCGACCCACTTAATCCGCATCCGATCGGTATTGCTTTTGGCAGGCGCAAACTGCGTGAGAAGAATGTTTTCATAAATCTGTCATCACTCTCGTGCTTATAAAGCAAGACAAATGCTATCACATATGTCATTGTTTTCGGCAATTTCTATATTAATATATCTTTAGCGAGCCTTCATGAAAAATCAGATAGCAGATTATATTCTCTTTCTTCAAAAGTGTCAGGAACGAAACGACAGCTAAAATATAAAAAAAATAACTTTGACGAAGGAAGGGCCTTGCTCTTTTTTTTAATTTAAGAGAGATATGGATTTGCAATATGCGTGTATATATACATATATATATATATATATATATATATATATATATAACTACGACATTTACTCACATAAAATCAATATACGAAAGTATAGATTTATGCGTAATCTTTAAAGTATTTACTTCAAAAGTGCTCAATACGTAGGTAGAGCTAGTTAGTAATTTATAATATATATATGGCGCCATATATATTATAAATTACTAACTATATATATATATATATATATATATATATATATATGCATATATATATGTACATATATATACGAAAATAAAGGATGAAACACTAGTGTCATTAGGTATTTAATTATTATAGTAAATAATTATTTCAGTCCCCTTATGAAACTCGTTTCTCATCATTGAGCACTTTCAGTTGAATTAAGTGCGTCAATTTTGCTCTTATGCATAGATAAGCATACTATGATAAGATCACTCTGATTGACGAAAAGAAAATATTAAAATAAAATGTTTAAATTTCAAGGTTTTGTTCACGCGGTTAACGGAAGCCGAGAGAATACGCCCTTGCTTATCAATTTATTTGATTAACTACCTCTATTTGATTACTGTTTCGCCAACATATGAATTGTTTGTAATAATGTCAACTTTTTAGGAAGCACATTAAATCAAAGAGAGAGGAAATAAAGAGAAAAAATGGAGGACATCCAAATAGAGAAACGAGAAATCAAAGAGAGGGAGAGGTAAAAGGTAAACAAAGAGAATGAAAGAGTGTACGAAAGATACTAATGAGAGACAATTTTGGGAGATTTTTTTAAATGCAAAAGACTGAATCATTAAATGATTATGAATCCTCAAGTAAAGAAGTACTCTGAATTAATATATCTATCTATCTATCTATCTATCTATCTATCTATATATATATATATATATATATATATATACATATATATATATATATATATATACTTGAGCACAATATAGGCGTACATTACTGCTGTGTACGTTTTTGAGGGCAAAATACTGGACTTAACAAAAATCGGTGAAACAGATAAATAACTTCTTGTTGATTTCCATTTATAATCGGTTTGGAATAAAATATTTAAATAAATTCCTAGGAATTAAGTATTTATTGCATTTTGTAGCCGTGTCTCAGGAGTTGTTCAAATATAATTTACTTTCTCTGTCTTGTTTATTTCTGAATTGATTATTTTCAATTTAAACTGATAAACATTTTTTATTGAGATTAAACATAGAAAAGTAAAAATACTTGTTTTTAATCCTTGAAAAATTGAAAATACAAGATTTTCCAGTAAATAATATAATAAATTTATAAATTAAATACTGCAGCATTAATATTTTTGTAAAATTCAATTAAACATTATATAATCGATTCTGAATTCTGCAATATTTTAAAGTCATAAACTTCCTTTGCCTTAGGGGTTCGAAACTACTTACCTTCTGTATCATGTTTCATTCAACAACATCTTTTTATCCACGGGCTGCTTACTGTTGTTTACACCCCCTTGCTGCTACTATTTTTGCGGCGGTCCATACTACACAACCTACTCACAATGGGGCAACGCGAGGCATCCCCGCTAGTCTGTAATACAATCCTAAAAATAACACAGCACTGCAAAAAAATATGTAAATGATAATACTTAGTAAATTAACAAACAGAAATAGTCTTAATAGGCTTCACAACTTTGCAAACTACAACGTATGTGTAATAATAAGAATAATAAATAAATACATATTATTTATAAACATACAACACACAAAAATATAAAGTTCGTACTGTATATATGTGTGTGCATATATATATATATATATACACTTGTGCCCGATATTATTCATACCCCTCGGATCTTTGAGATTTCTATAAGAATATTGCTCAAACCAGAAGGTAGACAATATTAAAGGGATTTCAAACAATAAATCAAGCATAAGCATTTAATTTAAACTCAACAAATAAATAAATTATGCAAGTTTGAAACATTATACAAAGAAAAACAATAATGGCACTAGTTCAAAATTATTTATACCTCTCTTACTAATAGTCAATAGCATGCCCTTTATTCTTAATAACTGCCTGTAACCGTTTGGGATATTTATCAACAAGGTTTTTACAAGCATCAACACTGATTTTTTACCATTCTTCAATGCAGTAGTTCTCCAAATCCCTCAAATTTCTAGGTTTCCGCTTTTTAACCTCAGTTTTCAATATGTGCCAGAGGTTTTCGATAGGGTTCAGGTCGGGACTCTGGCTAGGCCATTCCAAAACATTAATTTGATAATCCTCAAACCATTTCTTGACTATTTTGGCAGTATGTTTTGGATCATTATCCTGTTGAAGGACCCAGTTTGGTCCTAAATGGAGCTTCTCCGCATCCTGTCTAATGTTTTTCTGGAGTATCTCCAAATATTGCTCCTTCTTCATGGTTCCATCTATCTTGACCAAACTACCTGGACCACTAGCCGAAAAGGAGCCCCAAAACATTAGGCTACCACCACCATGTTTCACCGTGGGTATGGTGTTCTTTGGGTTGTAAGCTTCTCCTTTCTTCCTTCAAACGTAAGAAGCATCCATATGGCCAAACAATTCAATTTTTGTTTCGTCAGTCCACAAAATACTTGAGAAAACGGACTCTGGAGAATTCACATGGGTCCTAGCAAACTTTAGACGTGCTGCAAGGTGTTTTCCGGTGTGCAATGGAGTCCTTCTTGGTCTTCTTCCTTTCAGACCATTTTCATGCAGAGTCCTTCGCAATGTTTGCCTTGATATTTTTATGCCAGAAGACTCCAGATTTTCTAAAATGTCCTTATTAGTGGTTGTTGGATTTGCATTAACACTTCTTACAATATTCCTGGTGGCTCTAGCAGACAGTTTCCTTTTCCTTCCTCTACCAATCAAGTTGTTTGTTGTGTGGTGGCTCTGGAATTTTTTGATGATGCTCTGTACTGTTGCTGTAGGGACCTCAAATTTCTTGGAAATTGACTTGTAACCTAAACCATCCTTATGTGAATTCACAATTTTAGTCCTAAGATCATTACTAAGCTCTTTTTTCTTCCTCATTCTAATAATTTTTATTCTTTTATTGGTTTTCAGTTGATATCATTTTAATTTCTGAAAAATGCAAAAAACGAAATGAAATTAATCAAAGGTTGTATAAAAGCATTCAAAATAAGAATCAAACAGAAAACAAACAGTCAGAAACTCGATTAATACTGAAAAAATAAGGGGGTATGATTATTTTTGAACATTGCAGATTTTATAAATAGCTGTATATTTCTTTTATTACAAGTATCCCGAGATTTTAAAATGACGAAAATGATCAGAAGAGGTTTATTAAGAATATGTATCAATATGGACGTAAACAATAAATTCTTACAAAAGTTACACCTAATAAACTCAATTTTCAAGGGGGGTATGAATAATATCGGGCACAAGTGTATATATATATATATATATATATATATATATATATATATATATATATATATATATATATATATATAAAGTAACTCAATTCTATAGCCTTAGGTACACAACCTTACTCTCTTGTCTTCTTATTTTCTTAATGTTAATTATCAGAATAGAGTGTAATTTGCTTTTTTCTTATAATTGTTTGTTTTGTTTCATACACTGATTATCATAATTAATAGTATGACTATTGATATGCATTCTTTATATCTAAATGTATATTTTTATGTATGCGTCTGTATGTATGTATGTACGGGTGTGTATGTATAGATATGTTATGTGGATACTTGTGTGCATGTGTGTATATATATGTGTGTATATACATATATATGTGTGGGTGTATACATGTGTATAAAACTTGTATCCAGTTAAATATTTTTAAATATTATTATTATTACCGATGTTTGGATACTTTTCAGTAAGGTTTTATTCTTATTTAAAAGTAAAATATTACCATTAGGATTATAAAATAAAATAACACGTTTGATTAATACGATTAGATTTAGTTTTACACATTACTGACAAACATTATTATATTCTTAACCTTTAGTGTAATTCTCCCATTAAAAGGGCATTATCAATGCGTATAAAATTTACAAGAATAACACCTTATGCATTTAATAATATTATTTTTATTTACTGGATTGATTCGAATTAAACAGATTAAAGAAATTAAGATGAAATTAGTGTAACAGTTTTAAAATGTAATGTTAATTTCAGAAACGTATTATTTCGTTTGCGTTTTTCCTCTTCTTTTCTTTTTTTTTACTATTTTCTCTGTTTATTTTGTACTCTCTTTTTAATGCTCTTTCCATATCCGGTAAACAACCTGTATACTTAAGCGACCGGTAATTTTTTATGGGTATTCTGAACTTTGTCTAAAGAGATACCTATCTGCTATATATATATATATATATATATATATATATATATATATATATATATATATATATATTACATGATAAAGGGTTGGTCCCTTTTCATGTGAGTAAAAAAATAGGGGATTAGTTAAATGTAAATATGAAATAGGATAGTCAAGGAATAGAACTTGCGCAGCTAGATTTGGAATTGAAAATTCCAATTATGAGTTAAATTAAATACAGAATCTTATTGAAATAGGGAATTACAATTGTTTAGCTTACATATCTGTATATGGAAAAAGAATGTAATCGTCAATTGAAATTGTAAACATCTTTTGTAAAAATGTTATTTGAAAAATAGGTTTATGAACTCGGGGTTATGTCAAGTTTGGAAACGTGACGGATGTAATCGACGTGCTTTATGAGCACATGTTTAATCATGCGATGACGTGACGAGTTATCAATATAGGTAGAATTTTTAGATGCAGTCTGGAAGTCTGGGAGAAGAGTCGGAAAGAAGCAGAGAGGTTAAGACCGATTCACCGTTAGAATCAAGACACGCTCTAGAAGTGAGAGGGTTTTAGAAATAACCACGTAAAGAAACTTTGAATTCCTCACGCGAAATCATGGACCGATCATGAAGTGAAAAGACGTCATCATCTTTGTGTATCTGTGTCTTCTGTGTTAATCATTACAACGGGAAAGGTAACGTGTGTATATTATATGCACAACTTTGAAAACGTAAATGTCAAACGCACAATCTCTCGGTCTATCAATCAAGATATTCATAAATATCCTCTCATTGAATTGGTTCTCTTGTAGTAATATGTACACTGTCGATTATATATATATATATATATATATATATATATATATATATATATACATAACTCTCTCTCCCTTTCTATGTACTCTGTCTTTATATCTCACCAATTTCTCCATCTCTTACAACATGAACATCTTAAGACATATGAACACTAACCACACAAGAGGTTCCTAAGACGAACAACAGCAAATATATAAGTCTTCATCTAAATAAGAACAATTGAACATATACGCATATTTGGTACCCTTCTAAAAATTCAACCATTACATAACATATACGTGTTCACCCCCTCTATGCCTGTATCATTACCTCCTCTCCTTACCACTAACATTTTATACAGTAATAATATAGTCTTTTTTATGAAAAGGTTTCCACCAGTCTTTAAATTACTTTTCACTGGACTACATAAAGAAGAATTTCTCCAGGAATATGCCCGACCCGGATATATACTCAGTTATGCGTATTACCCAATATACAGCTTGGATCTTATTACTTCACTGCTTTAAAGAACAGTCTCCATGGATTTTATCACGCAATTTGGATATAAAATTGTATATCCTTTTCTTCAATTTCCCTTGCTATATGACTTCTGATTAATCAATTATTTTGATTTTCCATGTCTTACTGACTTTAGCTAATATGGTACTTTTATAAATATTTGCTAATATTTTCTTCCCTGAAGAGATGGTACAAATGGAAAATTACAGTTTTTAATGTATTCTTTGTCTTGCTTAGAATAATAAAATCTTAGATATGTAACTCACGTTTCACTTCAAAAAAGGTTTTTTGAAATTTATTGAATCACTATAATTTTATTTATTTGCTCTATCTTAGATATCGATCAATTCTTAGTAGATGGGATAATGCTTCTAGAATATTACTGCCAATAATCTGTAAATTTTATAATCATAGGTTTCCATAACAGATGATTGTTAAATAACTTCATTCTGAATAATATTAAGGTCCCTCCAAAATAGGTCGTGCTTTTCCATCCCCCTTAATATGTTCGACAAAGAATACTTACAACTTTCAGCTAAAAACATAACTATTCCCTCTAAACACTCATACATACACACACTTGTACATGGTATTAACAAGTTCCTTATAAATGTCAGATGGAACGCTTACCATTTTGACCAAAACAACAAGAAAATCATAACTAAAAAGCAAGTTCAACACTATGAAACACTTAAAATGGGTCTTCCAGTTAACTCTAATAGTAATTGCAAAGAACTGCTGCTACATTCTACGGGCTTAAAACACACCAACACTCTATGTTTAACCCGAAACTTGAAAATTTTGAAAACATGATGATTAATTTAGTCCAAAATATAAAATTTAAGAATAACAGACACACACCTAACAGTACCACTAGGAAAATATATAATATTGCTACAAATGTCAAGACAAGTTAACATATATTTGTTCCAGCCGATAACACGAAAAACTATTATACACTAGAATATTGCAATTTCAATAAATGTATATACAAAGAACTAAACACATCCTACAAACCGGTCCCTTAAAATAAAATAGATGAGATCAACTTAGAAACTAAAAACTTGCTTAACCTTATGATATCCATAAAAATACAGAAATTGTCACTACTAGCACTCCCAGGTTTTCATTGAAGGACCAAAAAGAAAACATCCACGAGAATCCTTCTATTTGATTAATTTGTCCATACAATTCGGATATGTGTGTCTTGTAAGTAAGAAAATCTTAGATAGAATCATACTTTACATTAGAAATAATGTTAAATTCCCACTGGGGCGATGCACTGACTCGGTTATAAATTGGTTTTAAAAACTTAAAGATAAGCAACAACTAAAGTTTATCACTTTCGATATAAATAATTACTATCACTGAATCTCCCCAATACTATTAAAGAGGACACTAATATTTGCAAAAAAGCATTCGCACATAACGGATTTAGAAATTAATTAATCTTATTAGCCCGGCGTTCACTAATAAATTTTGATAGTAAATATTGGACAAGTAAAGATATCCCTGATTACTTCGACATAATAATGGGTTCTTCCAATAGTGCACAAGGAGCCGACTTAATGGGGTTTTATTTGTTAAAAGAAATTAGTATAGAGTTCAGCATCCTACAAGGATGGCTTTACCGAGATGGCGCATTATTCGTTATCACCGCGAGACTAAGACAATACAATAACACTACATAAAAACTACACATATTTTTTTAAACATTGGATTAAAAATTGAGGTCGACTAAATAAAAAAAAAATCCAATTTTTTACATGTATCTTTAGATGTATATTAAGAATTTTACACCCCGTACCATAGACCAAATCTACACCTATTTTATGTACATAAACAATCTAATAATCCAAAATCAATAATACTTCCATCTATCTCCAAAAGAATATCACATTTATCAGCGGACAAAAAAGCCTTTGACCAGGTATCGACATGCTACAACAATGCTATAAGGAATTCAGGGTATGAAAAACGCATGGAGAATGATCAAAACACTCTTCTAACCTGTATAATAACATCATGTTATTGTTGATTTACATGTTAAGTAGAAACTCATCATAGGCACATTAACATACTACACATTAAATTCGTACACATAATTTGCACTTTCGGATCTTGTCAGAATAGTATTTCAGAAAATATGTAGCTTCTCAATGAAGGAATTTATAAGTCCTCCCTATTTACTAACCACAAATAGATTAAACATTCCCAATTGAAAGGTAATTTTCCGATCCGCACATAAGAATATGAACGCAAAATACTCAATAATGCGTCATCCCTGTTAGTACTAAAGAAACACAATACTATAGACTTAGTCACACAACAGTACTATCTTACATTCTTATTTTATTAATGCGAACATATAGCGAGAAAACTCAAGTCATAATATTACAATAAAAACTAACAACAAAATAAAATAAAAATGTCAATTATCTCACTAAGGACACCCCCTACACAATACCAAACCAAACACAATTTAATAAGAATAGAAAAATAAGACGTAAAAAATAGCATTTGGTTCAATCCTCCTTTCAGCTCCAATGGAAAACTTAACCCACCAAAAGAATTCTTCAGTATAGTGGAAAACTCCTTAAAATACCCGCAAACGTAGAGTGCTATATTAAACAAAAACTCTATAAAAAGGTCATACTCTACGATGCCTAATCTAGCACAGAAAATTATTTCGACAAATAACAGCAAAATTAAACAAGCACATGGCATCATAGTTGATCTAATACCTAGTAACATATGTAACTGCCAAAATAAAAATGAATGCCCTCTCAATAACGATTGCATACATAAAGACGTAGTATGCGCTTGCAGAGTCACGCAATTACCAAATCATGCACACAACCAATCAAATGGGGGAAATAATGAATATAGTCGAAGTACTCAGGACGCAAGCATATATAAGGAAACATAATGTCTAATAATAACAACAAAAACAATAACAACCAGGTTAACGGATCCAATAATATAATTCTCAGTGAAAACTAGAAAAGGATAAACCAGCACCTGCGTCATACATCTTTGGCCCCCCTCTCAACTCAGCTCCCCAATATAAGACTCACTAGCACTGGGATAGATGAACAAAAAAACAATTATAAAACCAGAAAAAACATCCACATATAAATGTGCCTCATCAAACTTAATAAAAGTAAGAATTTCAAACAACTTAAATTCTTTCAGAAATGAAAGATCTCAAAACAATGCTAATAATAACACATCCTTAACTACATTAATCAATAGCTTGGAAGAGAAGAAAATTTCATTTTCAATTAAATTGAGTATACTGAATATATCTAGATCATATGCCCCATGGGACAAATTTTGCAATCTTTGTATATTCGAAGCAGTTAAAATTATCACCTTCAATAAACCCATAATAAATGCCAGGAATGAACTAGTGTTCAGATGTATACACAAGAAAAAATTTAAATACAGCAAGCTTAAAATAAAAAATACACATATATATATATATATATATATATATATATATATATATATATATATATATATATATATACTCTCTGTATACATTCAAATTGGTAAAAACATAATACGAAATACATAACGATTTTGACTAAAATCTAAGCTAAAAATTTCAGAATTAAAAAATATTTTCAAAAATAGGTTCTCAAGCATCTCTTCTAACCTGTATAATAACATCATCTAATTGTTGATTTACATGTTAAGTAGAAACTCATCATAGGTACATTAACATACTACACATTAAATTCGTACACATAATTTGCACTTTCGGATCTTGTCAGAATAGTATTTCAGAAAATATGTAGCTTCTCAATGAAGGAATTTATAAGTCCTCCCTATTTACTAACCACAAATAGATTAAACATTCCCAATTGAAAGGTAATTTTCCGATCCGCACATAAGAATATGAACGCAAAATACTCAATAATGCGTCATCCCTGTTGGTACTAAAGTAACTCAATACTATAGATTTAGTTACACAACAGTACACTCTTACATTCTTATTTTATTAATGCGAATTAGCTGTATAGGGGCTAATTTTATTTGTTTGTTAAATTGTAAGTTTTTTTTTCCTAGGTATACGTTCTTTATATCTAAATGTATATTTTTTATGTATGAGCCTGTATATATGAATGCGTGTATATATATATATATATATATATATATATATATATATATATTATGTGGATATGTGTGTACATGTGTGCATATGTATGTGTGTATATATGTATATGTGTATGCATATATATATATATATATATATATGTATACATGTGTATAAAACTTGTGTCCAGTTAAATATTAACATATTATTATTTCCGATTTTTGGATACTTTTCAGTAAGGTATTATTATTTTATTTAACAGTAAAAATATAACAATTACGATTAAAAAATAAAAAAATAACACGTTCCATTAATACGCTGAGCCTTAGTTTTACAAATTACTCACATACATTATTATATTCTAAACCTTCAGTTTAATTCTCCTATTGAAAGGGCATTACCAATGTGTATACAATTAACAAGAATAGCAACATATGCATTTTAATTGACGGGATAAATCCGAATTAAACAGAATAAATAAATTAGGATGAAATTAGTGCGATAGTTTTTAAAGGGTGATGGTAGTTTTAATAACGTATTATTTAATTTGCGTTTTTCATCTTCTTTTCTTTTATTTTTATTTTCTCTGTTTCTTTTGTATTCTCTTTTTCCTGTCCTTTCTATACCCGGTATATAACCTGACATACTTAAGCGACCGGTCAATTTTTGATGGGTATTCTGAACTTTGTATAAGAAAATCCATTTCTGCTATATATATATATATATATATATATATATATATATATATATATATATATATATATGTGTGTGTGTGTGTGTATATATATATGTATAACTTTAGTGTTTAAAATTAAATTCTGAAATCAAAATATGCATACATATATTCGATTTAAGAATTCATTGTGTGTCAAAAGGAATATATAGAAGAGGGGTCAGCATATTTCACATGATTTGTAATCTGTGTCTTACCTCACACATATATATATATATAGTGCAATATATATATATATATATATATATATATATATATAGTGCACAAAAAGTATATATAGTGCAAAATTTTGTTGAAAATTCAAATACTCACATTTTCTTTTTTATAACCTTCGTTTATTTCCTGAATTTTTTCAATTACAGCTGTTTCATTTTAGAGTTGGCAATTTTGCGATTTATGTTTCCATAAAAATATCCTGTCCCCACCAACTTCTTCTGATGTATATCCATTAGATTGTTACAACAAAAGGTATATTTTTAACATGCTGGACATCGTATTCGGGTAAAAGGATTTCCACAGCCATGGTTCCTCACTTTCTTCATATCCATATATATATATATATATATATATATATATATATATATATATATATATATATATATATATATTGCTTTATCCCTCGGTGTTGGCGTAGACCTCTTTCTGTGTAAAACGTCAAATCACAGGCACCGCGTATGTGGTTACAAGGGGGGGTCTTTTATATTGTGTCAACTCTAATGTTTCACCAATCTTTCTTTCTATTTCTTCCTTCTATTTTTAGAGGTTGTTTCACCAGCTACTCCTTTTGGCTAGTTCCTCCCAACTCTCGAAATTGATTTCATCACCTTCAGGTGTGGTTTGGTTACATTTTGGTAGCGACACTTCTGACTACCTACCTTGCAGGTTCCATTTTCCAGTTCACCGTAGAAATTATCTTTAGGAATCTGTTGTCTTAGATTCTGACAATGTGCCCGGTCTATCGTTGTTGCATAGTAAAAAAGTTATCTCCCATTCTCTCTATGTTTGCTCTCCTAAGGACTTTCATGACTGATACTTCTCAGGTCCATCTCCTGGACAGCTTCCACTCTCCTTATGTGTTCTCTAAACAAAGTGTAGGTTTCTGCTAAGTGCAACAAGGATGGCAGGACAACAGTTTTGTAGATTCTGCACTGGTCCTTGTCCAGAGCGACTTTCCACACTTATCAAAAGAGGCACATGCGCTTTGGATTCGATTGCATATTTCTTTGTCAACATGGTTATCATGCTTAGAGTTCTGTCAAGATATTTGAATATTGAACAACTTCGCCGTTGATTGTTATTATAGACACTTGTGATTCATTGTTATCTGGTGGGGGCGGATACATTACTTGTGTTTTCCCTATGTTGTTTTGTAGGGCGATTATCTTTGCTGTTTCAGAAAAGGCGTCAACTATCCTCTGCATCAGAGCTTAATAGTGAGCTAAAAGAACAGTGTTATCTGCGAACATCAGTTCTGTTACCAGCTCCTTCCTCGTTGTGATCTTGCCCTTCAGTCTTGCAAGGTTGAACATTTTCCCATCGTAACGCTTACGGATTGAAACAACCTTTTCGATGTTTTGATGAGACAGCATTGGAACGATTTTCAGAAATAGGGTGAACAGTGTTGGGGCCAGTACGTACCATTTATTTGGTGGGGTGTTTACTTCTAAGAGTTCACTTTTAAAGTTCCCTACTACAACTCTTCCTTTTGCTCCTTCGTGAAATTGTTCGATAATTGCGACGAACTGATCGGGGCATCTGAACACTTTAAGGTATTCCCACGCCATTTTTCTGTCAAACGCATCATTTGCGAAAGTCTACAATGAGTATCTAGAGCTTCCGGTACTGTTCAATGACTTTTTCTTGGAGCTGCCGTAGGCTGAAGATCATATCTATAATATATATTTCACGCCTTAACCCGCACTGTGATTTGGTTAGAACCCTTTCCGCCAGTTTTGCTAGCCGAGCTTGCACCACTTTAATCATTATTTTCCCGACAATCGTAATTGCTACAGTCCTTATGGTCACCTTTGTTTTTAGAGATTGGGATGATCATGACATCTTTTAATGCTTGTGGGAGCGTTCCTTGTTGCCAGTGTTTGGTAACAGTTGGTAAAGTTTACTTATGAGTAGTTCTTCGCCGAACTTGTATCCTTCAGCTGGTATACCGCCAATCCCTGGATATTTGTTCATTTTAGTTTTGTTAATTGCTTCCCTTACTTCTCCAAGAGTTTGTATGTTATTAAGATACATCTGATGGGGCAAGACTATTATGTGGCTTAAGATTTTCTCATCCGCATTGGAGTCTACATAAAATAGGGGGTTGAAGTACTCTTGCCATCTGTGAATTAACTGTTTTGGTTGGGGCAGTGTAACATTTCCATTATCTCATAAGAGAGGGTTAGTCATCTGGGCTCTGGGGTCATACATTTTTCAGGGACTTGGAGAAATCTGCAGAATTATTTTCCTCCGATTGCTTTTACATATTTTCAGCCTTTTTCAGCCACCAGGTGTTTTCCATTTATCTTAGCTTTTTCAGAAATTCTGCTTTCATTTTTTCAGCGTCTTCTGGTTTGCTCTAATCTGGTTAGTTCGTTTTGATTTTAACGCTCGGTTTCTTTCATACATTGCATCTCTCATTTCTTGGTCATTCTCGTTGGACCAGTTCGCATTCCGCTTAATTGTGTAGGTAAGTAACTGCTCAGCAGCAGAGACTACAGGTCTTCTTTACCAGTAGCACTTTTGTCTGGTGAAGCAGAATCATCAGTAATTTCTTCCAATGCGTAGTTGATTGCAAGTTGTAGGATATCTTGACAGCTTCTATCGCCGAGCTTTGACGAATGTAGCCTTCTTTTGAATTTTGTTATCGTAAGTTTATGGTGAACTTGAAGTTAGTCCTGATTAGGAAGTTGTCTGTTTGTAAATCTGCTCCTCACATAGCTCTTGTGTTCTTGGAATCTTTGAGGTCCTTCTTTCTTGTGATAGCATAGTCCAGGAGATGGGGTCTCTTTGGCTTGGGATGTTCCCAGGAGTAGTAATCATTATCCGAATGTTGGAAGTAAGTGTTCGTAATTGCCAGCTAAGACTCTGCGTACATACAGAGCAGCAGTTATCCATTTGAAGTAGGGTTCCCTTCCAAACTTTCCGAGAACAGGGTGCCATGTATTGTAATATAACTGAAGAATTTGTAAGACTTTTTAAAAATGTTTAAAATGTTACTATTATTATCATTAATATGGCGTATTTTATTATTATTACAGTGGTTCTTATTTTGATGATCATTATAATTATTATTGTTTACTCTCTACTGGAAGTCATACATGCCACAATTAAAGTATTCTTTATATTAATAACTTGTTGCTCTCTATAGTCTTAATGCCAACAAGTCGTTCTGGTTTTTACAGTACTTTCTCCTTCCTTTGATAAACTCTACAGATAGATTTATTACCACAATAGCCACGTACTCTAGATTTCCAATTGGCGATTACTTGTGATCTTCAAATGAAATTTTAAATGATTGATGTTATTGTTTTACTTCCAGTTTTCCCTTCTTTTTTATCTTTTCGTTTTCGTTTTTTTCTTGCTCTTTCTCTTCTCATATCTTAACTTTCTTTTCCTCCATGTTTCTCCCAATTGTTTTCTTCTTAAAATAGTACAAACTAATTCCTATTTTTCCGTCTTTCTCACATATATTAAATATTTTCCCTTGTTATTCCAATGACATGTAATGTGACCTTTTAATATTTGTGTGATTGATTCATTACGCACTCAGCTTTTGTATAATCAACATCGCCTGAAGAGGCGAAACGATCTCTAATTACTAGAAACTTGTGACTGATACATCAGCATGAATGTACAGCTACATATTAATGCTTATCTTAAACAAACTACAATATGGTTGTGTTCAAGTCTAAGGTAAATAAGTTCTTGATGAGCCGTTCCATATAAGTTATTAAATTTACCAAATTTTCATTACTAATGATTACTATATTGACCAACTTCTACTGTACACTCTTTAACCCTTATCCTTGAGTGGCCTCTGGGCCTTGATAACGTGGTGATGCCTTTGTAAAAAAAAAAAAAACAAAAAAAAAACAAATAAATAGTATTGGTTATTCTTGTATATTTTCCTCGTTAAACTGCATTAGTTTTTTTTTTTGAACTTGGAAAATACTAACCTGGTATAATATATATATATATATATATATATATATATATATATATATATATATATATATATATATATATATATATATATATATATATAACTACTTCATTTACTCACATAAATTAATATACGAAAGTATCAATTTATGCGTAAATTTAAGTATTTACTTCACCAGTGCTCAATACGTAGGTAGAGCTAGTTAGTCATTTATAAAATATATATGGCGATTAAGCTACACATAATATTCCGCGTTTCATCTATTCATGTGTACTCTTTTGGAATAACGTATATATATATCTCTGGATCTCTCTCTCTCTCTTTCTTTCCCTCTCTCTCTCTCTCTATATATATATATATATATATATATATATTTATATGCACATATATGTGTGCGTGTGTGTGTGAGTATGTCCGTGCGTGTGCGCACGCGCGCGTGTGTGTGTGTGTGTGTGTGTGTGTGGAGAGAGAGAGATTTCACACTTACATAATACCCCTAACTGATATGTACTCTTTTAGAATAGCGTATATATTCCTCTCTGTCTCTCTTTCTCTCTCTCTCTCTCTCTCTCTCTCTATATATATATATATATATATATATATATATATATATACATACATATATATATTGTATATAGATTTCTATCTGTCCATCTATCTATCTATTTGTCTATCTATCTATATATCTTAGTGTTTAGAAAAAAAAAAGTTTGTTAAGCACTGAAAGTGACAATCCCTTCTCTATGGTTGAGTTACCTGGGAGGAAAGCGAGCAACAAGAAAAACATCGTAAATGTCAGCTGAGACGCTGGTATTTAAATAAATAAATGCAGTGAAATAATATGACTTGAAATTGAATTCAAACCAAAAGGGAAAGGATCGTGTTTTACGCCACCTAAGGCAGATGGGCGAAAAACCAGAATACAAAAAGCTGCGCGCTTTTGAAAGCTAATCAAAACTTTAAGGCCAGCTGTCATTTGCCCACCGGTTTTATGAGACTCAATCTTAAGGCATATTACCTTGTGTCGTTATATTTACTGTGCTATCTTAATAAAGTCATCAGAGACGATATCGTCTGCTTGTGTGACTTCACAAAATATTGTAACTTAAATAATTAAAAAAAAATAAAACAATAAATTAAATGTCGTTATATTCACAAAAGAAAATTTGTTCAAAATTCCAGTCAAGAAAATGTACGAAACTGTTTTTTTTAATATTTCATCTTTTAATATTTCATCTTTTAATATTTCATCTTTTAATATTTCATCTTTTAATAGGTAAACTAATGTTAAATTTATTGTAAATCTCAGTAAGTGATTAATCTCTTCTACTTAAGCTACTCATCATTATTTGTTATTTTCTTTGTAGTAAATTATGTATATTAAACATACACTTTTCATCAAATAAATGCTCGACTGAGCTTTAATCCGTAGTTCTCCAGGGAAGAAATCACAACAATCACTCAACAAGGTATAACTAATGTAGACAATTTCCCGAGAGCCATAGGTTTACCTTAATATAAACACACATTCCATGAAGAGATATATTTCCTAGGACTGGCTGCCTTATGAACTCTGGTACGCTCCTCTTCTTACGGACTTACTACAAAATATTTTTTTTGCATTTAAGTTCACGTTAGCCGTCTTCTTAGGTAATGAAATTATACCCATTTGCACCACTATCCATTACTACGCTTTCTACCACTTACGAACACACTTATTACATTTTATCCCTGGGTGTTTTTCAGGCCTTCATAAGTGGTACATCGACGAAAAATGGTTTGACCGCTTCGGATGCAATCATCTATCTGCATGAAAGCAAAGCAAACCTTCTAATGGAAAACTTATGCCACATTTAGGCAGGGGCTGTTCGAGACACCTATTCTGCTTTGACAGAGCTAAACACCGTATAATAACAATAGTAGGTGACGCTCTTTTCCCTTTCTCACTGAAGATACGTTGCTAATTTGTTTTTTCTCTGTCGTTATTTTCATGGAAGATGATCTTCTGAGCATTAATTGAGGTTTCTATTTTCAAGACCTTCATAAAACCTCAATCTAGCTACAACCATTATCAACACTTTCTTGTTATATATATATAAACACGGGTTCTATAAAAAAAAAAAAGCTTCTCTCCTAGAACTGCCCGCCAGTTAACGATTGTTCCCTTGCCTTATTTGCAGGTTGACTAAAATGTAGTCGTCTTCAATCCAATGTAAACACGTTCTTGTTTAGCCGATTTCTTTTTTTACATAATACAATTAGAGACAGTTTCCAACACTAAAGATTACTATACTGTTGTCTCGGTCACAACCGTACATTTATTAATCTTTATACTCGAGTGGCTTCTGGGTCATTTAATTGGTTACCCATTCGTAAAAATGCTATTTAAAAATATTAAATTGAGTAATATCGTCATTAAACTTAGTACAGCGGTGTTTTTTTCTTCGAAAATATGCGCTGGTTTTTTGTCAATTTTAACAAACGTGAACATAAATGTTACATAATAGAATACGAAATATTAAATGACAACAAAAGCATTGATATCTTCGAACCGAAACTTATTTGTGATTTCTAATTTCAACAAAACACAAAATATAAAAGATTTAATAATGGTTACAAATTCAGAGTGATTTAATCATTTTTTGTTATGAAAGGTGTATAATAATTTGTAAGAATTTGTTTCAATTAACAATATAGTCAACGGGAAATATGCTAATAATTTGAATTTAATGTAAAATTCCACGGGAAAACCATATATTAGATAAAAAAACAAAAGATTAAAGAACAACAAAGTTCAAAAAAGTTCTGGACAACGCTAAGTATTTACGGATATACATTTAGGAAAAGAATACAAAGTTACGAGCTAACTAGAAATGAGGTAATAATTATAACTCTGCACATTGTTCAAATTATGAAAATATAAAAATACGATGTTACTTATTGCTATCTATTACGTGTTCACAATCTGAAAACATCGCTGTGAAAAGTAAAATGAAAACAATGAAGACTTAAGTTATTAGATTAGTTTCCCGTATAAATGTAATGAAATATGATTTAGCAATTCAGTAACAGGTAAACTGGTTAAAATGATAGCATTTATTTCTGTAAATTTAAACTTAATATTATGTAATCAATAAAGTTTACATATTCTGCGATATTGATATTATATTATTCCATATGCTATAAAAATAATTTATTTGTTCTGCTGTCACTTTCTTCTTGCGCGATATATAAGATATTGTATTCTTATTTGTTTATGTATGTATAGCATTTCGCTCTTTACTGTTTTAAATTTTGTCGGTCAAAGACGTGGATAAGTTATCAAAATTAAAAAAAAAAACATACACTTCAAGTCTAGAGCATTTCATTAAAAGAATTTTGAAATTCACTCGGGGCAAATACTAGCCTCTCGGGTAAAATAGAAAAGAAATCACAGTAAATTTGATATACGTGCACTGTGGATAGAATACAAATCCAGACTTCTGTTGTGTAGTCATTTTCACAGAGGAGATATTTACATAAGTTTCTAGCCAATGATCGTATTAGACACATAATTCATATATTGATAGTAGGTGTAATGTACTAATGCATTTTTTAAGACGATATCATGGCATTAGCAGTGTGCAACGTAGCAACATCGCATTGTTGCGCGCAGCCATGTTTGAGTGTATAATCAAAACGTAGATTCCATGAACAAAGCTTCTTTCTTAGAACTGCACGCCTGTGGTACGCTGTTCCGCTTGCCTGTTTCCCTCCCGACTTCAAACTGGATGTCATCAAATCAAACACAAACAAATTCCTACTGAACCGCCCCCTAAGTAATGACACCTTACCAATTCTCCAATACTATTGCTACACTATCCCATTGATTACTGTACACACAATAAACCTTATCCCCGAGTGGGCATTGGGCCTTGATAAGTGGTGAACTCCATGTAAAAAAAATAAAATAAAATAATCGCGGCCTCGCAACGTATCTATTCGAGATATTTGAAGTCGAACGTTGGTACAAGATCATGGTCGTCAACTTTCATAATTTTATGTTGGTGTTTCCCTGTAGTTATCTATCTATTTCATGTCTCAAATAAGCATTCGCAAAGCGAAGTAAACCTCTTTCCTGAATCCCTGATATGATATTAATATTTATACATTTTTACTGATTTATACAAATACATAATAATACAAGTGGAAAGGCTACTGTTATATAATTAACATTGTTAAAAGTTAATTATTTATTATCGATCTATTTGTCTATCTATCTATCTTTCAATGATATTCTTAAAAAAAATTTACATTGAGAGCTATTTATTGTTTATAGAATAAAGTGTAGTAATGGGTTTAAACTGAAGAGGTGTATATAAATATATGTTAATTATAAACAAAATACCATGGAACAGTTGTACGTGACGAAAAAGTCACGTTAAGGAGACGTGTCTTTTAACTTATTACGTCACCAGAAATGAGTTCAAAAGCTCGGGAGTTTTAATTAGTCGAGAGTTGGAGTTTGATAACGCAAGTGAACATGCGTACTTCAAGTCGGGAAGCGAGGCTTTGTAGAACAAACATATAGACAAGAAATGTAGATTCTTGTGAACACCATTTTTAGAAAACTGAAATAAATTCATATTTTAAAAATATAAAGTGCTGTTCCGCGGTTTCACAAAAAAGAAAGAACATGGATCCTAATTGAATATGGTGTTGATCATTTCTTCTTTTATCATGGAGGAAGATGTAAGTTCCATTGTAGAAAGAAACGTATGAAGCACATATTATTCTTCTTATAAAAAAAAAATGATACCTTATGTAATATGAACTGTAATATATACCCCTGTGATAACTCTCTGATACAAATTAACTCAGTTTATATCCCCTGGCTAAACAAGCATACATACAATTTATACGTTTAAAATTTGTTAAGGTGTTATAAGAAGAGTATCTCCCACCAACAATACAATATAATAGTTTTACTATCTTCCTACCTCTTTATATAGCATCTGATACGTTTTATCCATGACTATGTAAGACTACGGCTTGACTGGGAGTATATAGAGTAGCACATGTGTTGTTATTAAAAACTATAGCTGTGCCAATCAGAAAAGTAATAATTAATAAATCAGAATAAGGAAATAAACATACGCCCGTTAACAGTGAAATATTAACACGATCCTATGGAGATACATGGAGAGAAATGCTTATTTGTTCGCCCTGGGAAGATAAATTAACGTTTTTTGTTTTGTTTTTTTAATGTGGACGAGGCTAGTTCCATTTGTATAGTCCCTAAAACATCGAACAAGTAAACGTCGCCTTAATCTAAAATAATTGCGAATAATATATATAGCGTATTCTTATTTTAGTTGTGTGATCAGAAGGAGTATGCATTGAAGAATATTTAAGTAATATCTTGCCTTATCAATGTAATTAATTAAGTTCTTATACTTTAACTTCTATCGATTTAATAGCTAACATCTTTAGCTTAATTAGTCACAACACTGAAAGGTTGGCAAAAAAAAAACCCTTTAACGAGACGTTGTAATTTCTATAATATGCTAAATTCGCGTTTATGCAAGAAAGAGAAGAATATAATTTTTGTTTTAACTTATTCATTCTCTCAGTCTGACTCCTAACACTACATAAAACTCTACACGTCTCTCCCAAAGTATCTCATTAAAACATCACGTCGAATAAAGATTACCGGATGCTACTACAAAACCATCTCTATTGATTAGGTTCTAACATTCTACGTAACATTTCTACCGTGCATATTTTAGCTGTGAAATCACAGTCTTGATACACATTTCTTAAACATACTATTTTCCTAATATCATTATCGTTCACATTACTTGACATTCCCTGACAGCGCTCTACATAAGAGCGCTAGTATCACGTATTTATAGGCGTCTTGTTACCCTAGGGCTCTCATCTCTGATAAGTTGGGTAGTTCAATATTTTCTGTCGTCTCTAGTTTTCCAATTCTTATAACTAATAGTGCACACTTTTCCATACCAAACTCCATTTTAAATTTCCTGGTTGAAGATCCGAGTGGCATTTATTTATGTCTCTAGTTAATATTTTATCCTTGCGAAAAGTTTAAGATCGTCCAGGTGCATCAGATGGTCAATTTTTTCCTCCGTATAAGATAACTTGTATCCGGCTTGGCTCTTTCTCAGTATATTGTTCCGGGCCATCATGGCTATTGTGAACGAAAATGGTGATAGTGAATCTCCTTGGAAGATACCTCTTTATATATTGGTTTCTGTCATGTGTTGTCCATCAGCTGTCAGTTCCAGTCTCGATGTTCTCATCGCATTTTCAATCGCGTTGATGATTCTGATTGGTATTATTATTATTATTATTATTATTATTATTATTATTATTATTATTAGTAATAATATTAATAATAATAATAATCATATTGATAATAATAATAATAACAATAATAATAATAATAATAATAATAATAATAAATAGTGATAGTAGTATTAGTATAGTAAATTTTACACTCCTAATGTGTTGCGTATTATTATTTATATTATTATTAATGATTTTTCAATTAATTTTATTGGAGTAGGAGTAAAACTAATAATAATTCTAGTAGTAGTAGTAGAAGTAGAAAGATGAAAAACGAAGTAATAATGATGTTAATGTGACCGGGATTTAAAGCATATTGAGTAGATATGAAATTTATAAATGACTAATATAAAGCTCTGCCAGAAAATTAAAATGATTAAGAGATTCATCAATACTACTACTACTACTACTACTACTACTACTACTACAACTACTACTACTACTGCTACTATTTCTACTGCTGCTGCTGCTAGTTCTAATACTAATAATAAAAAGAAGAGAAAAATAAAACTAGGAGAAGGAAACGGAAGAGGAAATAGGAAGAGGAAGGAGATTAACAATAGAAAGGGACAGTTAATAATAGAATAGGGGTACAGAAAGAAGAATAATAAAGAGCAGAATAAAAGTAACAAACGAGAAAGAATCGGAGAGAAAGCAGCAATAAAAAGAATAGAAAAAAGAAGAGTAAAATTTAACAAGAGGAAACTGCAAGGAAATGCTAATCTACGCTCATTTTGCTCTCGATTTTCGTCACGACCTAATTCACCAAATTCTTATCAGCTCGTTCGCTCTGATTTGCTTAGTTCAACATAAATCTTGTTTACTAGAAAAAGTAAATAGTGTCAAGCCGTGTCTTTCTAAGGCATGGATGCATCGATTATAATAAAACAAATAAAACAGCCCGTAAACACACAAAAAAGACATATTTAATGTATCTAAAGTATTCAAGACAGTTTCGATTAATTAATTAATCTGATTTATTATTAAGAGTATATTTATTTATATATCGATGCAATAAAGTCAAATGAAGTGACGATATTAATTTTAGAATAAACCAGAGAAATATATATATATATATATATATATATATATATATATATATATATATATATATATATATATATATATATATAGAATACGAGATTGAGAAATAGCGTACGTTTGAAGTTCCGTGCATAATCCCAGTTTCCATTTTCCACAATATGCATCGGGAGGAGTTGGAGAGTTACATCGGAGGAAAGGTTTGAAAATACCGCACATAATGATAACAGTTTTCAAAATGATTTTAAAAATGACTTCATTAATTCAAAACTGACGATTTCAAGAGTTGGATGAATGATTTGTACTTAGCGTCAACATGTACCTCGGATTCTAATATCAATTCTTTCAATGAAGACAAATATCTATCCGGGAATCATTTATTTAAAGTATACGAAAGTATGGAAAGAATGTATCGGTCTTCCTACTTTTGCCTCTTATGTAGCATTAGACAGATATATCACTCGTATATATGTCGATTTTTCTTCAGAATAAAATGAACAACCTATGGTCAATCTCTTAGTAGATATAGCTGAAACATATTTGGAACCTATTGCAAAATTGTCTTTGACTCAATTTCTAGTTTTGATCGCCTGTAATCCAATGTGGTTCCTCGTATGAACGCAGAGTGCACATTCAAATCTTTATATGTAAAATGTTCAATAAACTGCATTCAGATATCTCTCACTCATATTCTCTTTCAACCAACTTTAATTTCCGATCGGCAGAAACGAGTTTGTAGACACTTTCCGGGATAAATACAAATTTTAATCGACCTCTGCGTTCATTGTTTTTTTTTCTGTCTATATAGCCGTATTAAAAATTATTTCAAGTTTTATTCCTGACGTAGTATGGTTGACACTTATGAAGCCGCTGCTTTTCTTAAACGGAAATTATTTCATCTGAAAGCAATTCTTTATTCACATATGAAATTTAATTTTATATATTTATTGAACATCTAGAAACGATCTTTATTTATTATTTATATTAATGTAAATTGTAAACTTATAATAAAATTAGTCTAATATTTTGTCAAATGCCATTTACAATATAGGGCGCGAGGAAATATATAGGTGTGTTTAGTTGAAGACCATTATATTAAACATGTCTAGGAGTTTTGAGTTATGTGTTATATATTAGCCAATATTAAACATACATCCTTACATTCCAGTGTATTTGTTCTAACTTCTCATCTATAAATTCAAATCTATCATATTTTCAATAAAATAGATCAATTTCAAAAAATAAGATTTCCAAATGTTAATTCATTCGCAATTACTATTTACATAATTAATTAAACGTAATTTTAATACTAATATAATTGAATTTGTAACATCAGTTTATGTGTCTTTACAATTATATAAATACAACTTTGTGTGCGTGAGTTCGTTCCTTATATACTCCGAAACTGCGGATGTTCGTTAAAATTTAAAGAAATGTAGTGTATAAGCACGAGAGTGATCTTGATTAAGTTTTGTCTTAAGTTTTGAAAATCCACCCAATACTAGAACCGTACTCGGGAACTTTGTTTCATCATCCTTGGTACGTCTCTCTTATTCGTGGATATCTAGGCATGCATTTTTAGAATACTGGCAATGGTTCCCTTGTCATGTTGTGATCGATAGAGATGATTAGTTGTACAAGGGCGCATCGCTGATCTCGCTCGTTGAACATTGTGCTACTTTCAAACATGATAGAAGGACCCTATCGCTCTTGGGATGTGTACACAGCTGGCCAACTAGTAGATGGTCTGCAACAAAAAAGAGAACACTTTTTTTCAAAAGGAAAAGGAATCATGTGGACTTTATGAGGGCGACAAGGTTATCGTACCACGATATATTACTTGGTACGACATGCGGCAACCATATTCAGCGTTGCAAGGGTCGATGAAACAACAATAATCCTATCGTTACTACACGTTAGTACTGTTTCAGTAAAACCACTGCAATTCGTTTTCCATAGATACGATAGCAGTTAAAGTTTCACTAGACACTATAATCATTGATTATTTTATCTGTAACTGTGATAGGCTATTAAGATAACATGTTTACATAATGACTGGGTAAATATAACTGCAGTCAGATTTGCTTTAGCTTAAAAACATTGACTTACGGCAACCGAGAAGGCAAACATGTTTGCCAGTCGGTTTGCCTCCAGCTTAACATTGGACCCAGCAAACTACTCCTTCCTTTACATTTTTTACAAACAGACGCCACACTAGATTATCTGAAATTATTCCTTCTCAGGTGCAAGATATCATAAAAGCCTAGACACCTCAAAAGCATCTGGACCCGATCTCATCCCGTTTGTGCTATTAAATAAATGCTTCCCTGATGTGGCTCCAGTCCTCTTCAATCTTTACAATAGACACCTTAACGAATCTTGCTTTCTTTGACTAGAGGACTAGACACTAGAGGAAACCTCCAATGTGTGGGGGAATGGGGGAAAAAGATAGTCATATTTAATGCTGCCATTACTAAGCTCGTTTCTTTTAGGAATCACATGACACTTTCACAACAACTAAAAGCTATAGCTAAAGATATTTACCTGAAAGTACTTCTTTCAAAGTATTGGGGTTAACTTTCACATGTAACCTGAGTGGGAACAGATATATTGAGAACAATTCCGAGCCACTGCAAGGAAGATGGGCCGCTGCTAGAAAGTTACTTACACCATAATGTTTCCTGTTCATCTAAACGCCACCAACTGCCAATGTATGGGGTATTGTTGTCATGTTTGGGCTAGTGTATATGCTACTAGTCTCTCGATCCTGAACAGGGTTGAAAAGAGAGTCGCCAAGCTGATAGAACCTGAATTGCAATCTAGGTTTCAACCTCTGTCCTATCGACTGAATGTTGGACCCCTTTGCTTGTTCTACAAGTATTTTTATACTGGAGACTCTTACGAACAACGAGCCTTTGTACCACCTCAACATTCGCGTCAAGCAGTAAAATCTCACCGCAGACAGTAGAGATACCTAGATGTAAAAAAAGCCTTCTACTCTCGTTTCTTCCCCCAGAACTTCTAGACTTTGGAACTCCCTTTCTTGGATTCTGCTTTCCCCAGTGTATTGACATCTAGAAGTTCAAGTGTAATTGTGAAAAGACATCTTGCTACGCGACTCCCTACATAGTATCCCTGCAACCTGTGTCGCCGATAATAGCCCCCTACATCAAAGTGACACTGTGCCTTGTTTGAGGTGAAAATGGAATTTTAAAAAATAATGTTTTGCACATTGTTAGATCATTCATTTATAAAATTTTGTGGACGCCTAGGATATTTGACGGAGGTGTTCCTATAAGCTAACGATACTCATATTTATCTGAATTACCCATGACATTGCATATTACTGCCCGGCTTGTAATGGATTCCGAAGTTGTGCAAAATGAAGTTTATTTCATGCCGTAAGATAAATAATGCTGGACAGCTTGATGTACTTCAAATACTTTTGAAACCCTCAAAATAATATCAGGCTGTTTATGTTACTTATATCCGCCATTTTTATACATGAATGCTTATCAGAGCGTTTTTCGACCATGTTAACCAAAACATAATTATAGCTAATTCGCCAGATTTGCATAATATGGGGTTTTACCTGTGCGGCGTTTTGAAAAAGGCGTGCTTTAATCGGCATACTAATAATAAAATAGCTAGACAAAAAGCCTGCTATTGTTCAGAACCAATTGTCCACAATAGCGCATTAGTAACAGAAATTATAAATGTGTTGAACTTATTTTGGTACATACAATACATTATTTTAATAATATTGTGTATTTAACATGCTGAAAATATCATAATACTACATAATATTATGAGGAAATAAAACAACAATTACAACAGCCGAAGCGGAAATTATGGAAATAATTAACAGAATCCAGGATTGAAATATTACGGACACATAAAATATAGTTTCAAAAATACTGTTACCTTAAGCGAACTATTTTCTAATACCCATTTATATATATAAAAGTAGAGAAAAATGTAAAGACAATAATCATAAATGAGAGGGTAACATAGAATTAGGAGATAAGAAAAATGCAAAAGCAAAATATGTGATATGAAAATTAGTAGACATTTTACAGAGAACATCTATAAGCATACGCATGTACAATAATAGAAAGAAATATCATGAGGATTAGGAGGACACAAGGAAGCCCTCTATACACAGAAAAAAAAAACAGTGGAAATTTACGAAGGAAGAAGAAGGCAATGCATTTAATTCATTGTTCACAATTTCTGTAAGAAGGAGCAATGAAATTGCATGGCCACACTTTTAGTCAGGCTCGGTCGACGTCCAGTCAAGCAGAAAGTATGTTTGTTTGAAAAGCAGAATGCAAGCGTCTCCTCAGCCGGTCATAAATATCACACTGGCCTCATATCTCCTACAAACTAACATGAACGCGGCGACATTGTTCTTCTTTTAAAACGGCTTTCGGAAGACACAAACTATCGTTTCTAATGGATTTTATTGGGATTCGTTCGAGTTCTTTCTCCATTGAACTTCAAATAGAAAGCACTCAAAAATTGCAGTCAGTGTCCTGCTTGTTGGCATTTACACCTTGCTCTTAGTAGTGTAACTGACATGATTTCAACAAGCGTGGAAATGCAATAAACTCTAATTCTTTCGTTTTCCGGTTTAATAATAATAATAATAATAATAATAATAATAATAATAATAATAATAATAATAATAATAACAACAACAACAAAAAAGAATAATAATAATAATAATAATAATAATAATAATAATAATAATAATAAATACGATGCCAGTATTGACGATGATGATAATGATTATCCCCTTTCTTCCTCTTCGTATTACTTTCCTTTTTCTTCTTCTTTTTCTTCTTCTTCTTCTTCTTCTTATTATTATTATTATTATTAGTAGTAGTATCTTTGAAGCTCCTGTTTGAAGCCGGGATTAAGGGAAATCCTCTGGAAATGAATCCCATCCCTTTCCAGAAAGACGTTCATAAACGAAATCAGAATTATTATTATTATTATTATTATTATTATTATTATTATTATTATTATTATTATTATTATTATTGTTGTTGTTGTTGTTGTTGTTGTTGTTTTTGTTGTTGTTGTTGTTATTATTATTATTATTATTATTGCATAGTAGTCTACAGCATTGGATGTTTGCAGTTGGATTTGTTTTCTGTAACATGAGATCAATTCATTTGACGTTTGACATTCAAGCTGCATTTCCAGTATCGCCGTACCTAACATGCACGTGTTTTGCAAAATTGGAAAAAAATGTCTTTTCAATCTAATTAAGTCATTTCTGGTACGTTTTTGTTATGATCCTAAGCGTTTAAATTACAATTGGAATCCTTTTGTAAACTTGAAAAATAAATTGTTTTGTTAATCTTATTAAGCCGTTTGTGGTGGCTTTTTGTTATGATTCCAAGCGTCGCAATTACAATGGGAATAATCTCGACTTCTTTACATTTCCAGAGATTAACTAATTCTCATTTCTTATCATGCGATTTATTTTTCTTGTTTTTTGTCTCTTGCACTCTAATATCGAACTGGAGGATATTATTGTTGTTGTTGTTATTATTATTATTATTATTATTATTATTTTTTTTTCTTGTTATTTTTTTCTTGCACTCTTGTATCGAAAGGGCAGGCTATTATTATTATTATTATTATTATTATTATTATTATTATTATTATTTTTATTATTATTATTATTTTTATTATTATTATTTTTATTTTTATTATTTTCCTTGTCTTCTTTGTTTTTCATCTCGTTCTTTTCCTTACTATTTATGTATTATATTTATTTTAGTTGTACATTTAAAAAAAAAAAATTATAACTGTGTCTTCAACTTAACCCTTGACACCAGGATACCGGCGTGAACTGATTATCCGGAGGCCTAAGTTCGAGTTCTTTAGATTATCGATATTCTTTCATCATTAATATTGTTTTGTAGCAACATATGTTGTATAGATGAGTGACCACAAGCGTATACTGTTTGCAAAGGTCTCACATATGTTCCTGTTATATAAAAGGTGAATGCATTAGAACAAGGATCTTCATACCTTTTCTTTCTCCAGAGTTCTTCTGTCCTCACTGCTAGGCTCTGTGATAAACATGCAACATCAAACACAATAAACTATTACACCATAACACAACTGACTTTTCTTATTTAGTGGAACCACAGAACAATACTTTATATTTTTCAAATATAAATTTATTTCAGTTGTCTTAATACCATTAACAAGATGCTGCTTACGTGTCTACATGCTTAATCTTTTCTACCTCGCTTCCCGCATTTAAATAGCTCGTCTGTTCACTGCGGCGACCAAATTTAAACTCTCCACTGACCAAACTTCTTGGCTCTTTGACCTGTCAGTTCCGAGTACGTAACCGATTAAAAGACAGGTCCTCTTCACGTGACCTCCCCTGTCCCGTACGCAACTGCTTAAGGTCGATCTAATTATTTGTGTTTATATTTAAACTAAGTTAATTTCTGTAAACATTAATAATTCCTAATATAAACTATTTAAACAATATCAATGGATAGATAGATAAGTAGATAGATAATAGCCAATTTAACTTTTAACCCATCTACTATCTTACAATATTTACACATTGAACCATAGTTGTTCGACTAAAATCAAGAATAATACCATTATGTTTTTTTTTTTCCAATTTCACATGCTAATTTAATATTACCAATGTCTTATGAATATAATATCAAATTCTATTTAATGTTTTATTGTTTTGTTTCCTAAATATTCTCCTCAAATTCGTTGTTCAAGTCCGGGACACATTCAATAACATCTACTAATGTATAAAAAGAACTTTGTATATAAGAAAGATAGAGAGATTTCGTTTCCTATTGACTCCAATCTGCTGGTCTGATGTTTGAAAATTTCACCCGAATGTACTTAATGTGTAGAGGAGTGTTCTCTCGGATGTTATGTATCGACATGTTTTTGATAAATATAGAGAATCCATAATCGAAACAATTCGATTAAAGAAGAAAGTCCAACTCTGATAAAATGTAACACTTTTATACAGCCAAACATCACAAACACATGTAATAATATAATATAATATAATATAATATAATAGACATTTGACAACTGCATTGTGATATTCTTACAGGTATGCATACTGAATAATCACTTTGTCACCCCGATCTGGAAGTTAAGCGACGTTGATGATGGTCAATAAAAAAAAGGGATGAGTCTTTGGGAATACTAGATGCCATATATATTTCGGTATACAACTCTGCAGCTGAACGCGCTTACTTGCACAGTTCAAGGATACCCTTATGGAGTTGAAGTTTGTCCTCTCACGTTTTATTCAAAAGTATGCCCATACAAGAGAAACACAAAGTTTCTCAACACTTCACCTCCGAGAATAAAACTCTGATGAAAGAAGCAAATGTGATAAACATAATCAGTTAGTGTTGTAATGCAGTCTACTTATGATGATATCACAGAATAAAACGTTTGTCTTCAATTTATTATAAGCCAGCACGGATATAGTAAAGCTTAGGAAACTATAAGGAGAATGGTCCTGTCCATGCAAAATCTGGTATAAATTGTTTAGATAGCAAAAAATAAAAATAACACAACGCAGATTTAAATAACACCTACGCATGTTGATGTACAATAAACTATTCAAATCAATTTAAATAAAGTCACGACTGCTGATTAAAGATACGAAAAAATAGCAGGCAGATCCGACGTTGCACGCAGGATTAATTTTGACCAACGACTATTTCACATTCCCAATTGTTTATTGTTATTCAAATCGCCGAAATTGTACATTCGTCAATGTTTAAACTTGCTACTCTGTTCTAGTTAGGCGTACATAGGGCGCACCGAAATGAAATCATTACATTACCACGGTGTTTTAGTCCACAATACATTATTGACTACATTACACTGTGGATAACCTATTGCTTATCATATATATATATATAAATATATATATATATATATATATATATATATATATATATATATATATATATATATATATATATATATATATATATATACAACCGCTTGAATAACATTTTAAATTTCACAATTCAAGAACATGGTTCAACTGCGCTCAAAAAGAAACATTTATTTTAAACACCTGTTGAATTTATATGCCGAGCCTTTCTACTTGGGCTTTGCTAATAACTTAAATATAAGTTTAATATGAAAATGTTAAGTATCAGGTTACTTAATGCTTTACATAGAAACATTCATATTGAAGACGCATTAGTAATATTCAGAACTTACTGTTGATGTAATATTTCTGATTGCGTCCACGGAAAACTTCTCAAAGCACTTCTGATGTTAGGGTGTATAAACTGTTACCTTTCGTAAAGATCGCCTGTTTCTTCTTTTGTATGATTATTTCGATATTCGATAATCGACACTCATCGAAGACATTCGATACAAAACATATATAATAAAACTGTCAGATACATAATCTACATTTGCGTATAATTTCATAATATTCAGACAAGCCGTTGCGGAGTTCATAAGAATCGAATTGACAGATACACATACATACAGGTAGATTCATATATTAGTAGAGATAAATAGTTCACCAAAAGCTTTAACTTCAACCCATTGAAATGTAATATGTTCGTATATATAAAATATAACAATCAATGCTTTAAGTTTCATTCTGTTTTCAAGTTTGATTCTGTTGCTCATTGATTTCGATATATATTTCTTTCTTTTATATTCTTCTAATGTTTTTTTTTCATCCAACGTCCTGTTCCAACCAGCTATTTATACAATGAAATTGTTTTTAATCCCTTGATCATGAAAAATGACTTAAGACTTATCCTATCACAAAAGGTGACAAGACCATCTGAAACTTCTACACAATTCCTTATCCTAACCACCTCTTTTCAGCGACGAGCTTTTTACCAGGCTCCATACAATTATATTTGGCCTCCTTCCCGATGTGTCAATATATTTTTGTCTTAGTGTGACCAGATCACGTCCAACCCCTATTTATTGACTTAGCATCCGGATTATGTCAGATTAGACCTGACTGCATTCAACAATGATTTATTGAACAGAGCAAAGATAGGTCTTTAATTCGAGACATATCATCAAGAAGAGCCTCGTCAGAGCAAGCGATTTTATCTGGCTAGAGACTAGTTTCATTTTTAAGCTACGTTTCATTTTCTCCACTGAAGAATAATGTCAGCGATTGTTTTCCTACGGGTCGGACAGTCTAATGATTTGATCCCGCGCTCACTGGATCTTGCTTATCTTTGCTCCTCATTGCTATTTCTAATTAAAGCAAATCGTTCAGCATTAAACCTGGCTTCTACTATGCTGATCGATTACCGGATCTAATTCAAGAAAAATAATATTAATTTTGTTTTCTTAGATATTGTCAAGCCTATAATTTTTTGTAAATATAACTGCTTTTCACTTACATCCAGCTACAGTGTATGCACACACACATACATACATACATACATACATACATACATACACATATATATATATATATATATATATATAATACTATAAACACGCTCTGTTTATTAATCGAGCACCCTTTAGAATATATATATATATATATATATTTTTAAGAGTATGTATATATACACATGTATATATATATATATATATATATATATATATATATATATATATATATATATATTTATATATATATATATATATATATATATATATATATATATATATATATATATATATACGATTAAGTGTACCTCTGTCTTATATATCCAAAACTGTAATTAACAATTTACATTTGAGAAGAGTAAAATGATAACATTTTGTAATAGTGGAGAAAATAGAAATGAAAATATTAAAAACGAAAATATGAAAAAAGCAAACGTTAAAATGAAAAAAATAAATTAATACTGCAGTAAGGGCGTTATAAAGCATCAATAAAGATTAAAATATATGGAAATTAATAAAATAACTTAAATAAATATATATAATTAAACAAACAAATAGGCAATAAAACGTAGAATCATATCGTACTAAAAAGGAAAAATAGAAGAATTAAACAATAGCTTAATATATAAATAGTATTAACGTATTATTTAATAAAAATAAAATACATAATAATGATAAAAAAATTGGAAATCAGGATAGAAACTGAAGTGCAAATCTATATCGAAGAGTAATATTAGTTTATAATCTATATTCTGCTTGTTTTTCCTATGTTCATCCATATATAACGCTTTAGAAAAGATCACATACTATTTTTGATAATCGAACAGAATAGAAAGGGAAAATGCTATAATTGGCACTGTAGAAAGGCCAAATCAGGAAATCTACATAAAAATAGTAAACTTTTCTTTCCAATATCACTATATTAATACATGATCATTGGTGTAATGGCATAAGGGGCGTGTTGTAATTTTTACATGAAGCGGTTCTTCACCAAAGAAAGCAATCAGTGAAAACTTAATTAAAAGAAATTATCTTAAAGAAACAAGGAAAAACATATTGTCTGTCAAGTGTTGCTCGACAAACGGAGCAAATTAATCATTATCTTTTTCAATGGTATTTTATTTATCGTACAAAACTATGACGCACAATAAAACTATTTCAGTAATTATTAGTGCCTGCTATTTTATCTTGTTGCATTAAGCTCTATGTTTAAAATATAATGAAAAATATTTTCATAGAAATGTTAATACATTCAGCTTTGCTGCGGCTTATTTTTATTTTGTATAAACAACTAATTTTTACACTATTCAGAAAATATAATCTTTATGAAAACATATATAGTTCCCATTTCGTTGAATATCAACACGTCCTGCTAGTATAAAATTTTCTGCAAAAAATATTGCACATGTATCTAAATCGCCAAAAAACAGTGGCACTATAATATTTGAGTCATTTCAAAAATTAACTTGTATTTTTTTAAAATCAACATTTAACGAAACAACGAATGCGGGAATGGCGCAGAATAACAAGCGATGACGTGGTTTTTTTCGTAGTGTTTAATACAGTTAATATATCCAAAAAAGGCATGAAACTTGCAGTGTATTTATGCAATATATAAATCATAATAAAAACGTAATTTCTATCCGCTCTGATCTATTTGGGAGAAATAAAGCTAGTAGTCATTGTTTTGCAGTGGCCGTCGTATATGTACATGTCTGTGAAAATAAATGATAAACAGTTGTGTGAAAGCAGAAGAATTATTAACCGTTTTGGAAAGAGGCAGAGAGCGCAATAAATATTCTGAGCGTTGTTCTCATAATGAGACCAGATAACACAACATATTATTGCTGGTGAGAATTCCAAATTTTTACTTGTGTTTAAATCGTTGGATACTTCAATTAATACTAGCTGTCGGTGTTGGCTCTAAACACTGCAGTAAAAAAATAATAAATATTATTACACTAAAATAACTGACGCATCATGAGCGCTTGAAAGCCAAATTATAACAAAATATTATGAAGCAAAATTACGAAAATCCATACATATTTCACCCGTTGTAAACCTCAAATTACAATATATTTCGCAGTTAAGCTCCATTCTCAGTATTTTTGGTACATCTTTTTTCCTTTTTTAATTCTTCTTTCTTGTCCTGTTGTAAAGTGGAAGAACGAAAAGTCAGTTTGTAAAGAAGATGGAGTTTGACTCCGATTTTTTGTTCAAACTGGTGAAATATCTGATTATTTTCGTAATATTGCGTTGTAATTTGGCTTTCAAGCGAACCTTATGCATAGTTTACTTTATTCAAATTAAATCAACTCTTTGAAAACGGAACCTAGACCCTAACATTTCTTATTATAGTTACTGCACAAGATCACCGACTCTTGTGTATTTCCCTTTAAAATTTTTAATTAAATAATATGTTGAAACATCTGTAAATCAAATAATTACTAGAAGTAAGAAAAATATTAATTATTTATCAAGCCTATCAAATCCTCATCTATTAAATGATTGGATGCTTTGGAAGCTTTTTTTTTAATGCACATTTTACAAAAAAAATCATAATTAACTTTGCATTGACAAAATAAATTTTAGTTTTTAAACAAATTGTTTGTTATAATGACACATGATATAGCAAGTGTAGAATTTATCTTGCGATTTCTTACAATGTATTTATTTAAAAAAATTAAAACCCATAGTTGTATTTCAGAATTTCCAAATCCGGGGCACCCGGTCATATTTCTCGTAGCTTTTATTTATCTTCGTAAGAACGCCGACACCTATTTATAAATTAATGCATGAGTTATTTGCGTATCTAAATTGAATGTCATAAAAATGCGTAATCTATATCTGATAAATAACCAGTTTTTATTAAGTCTACTTATAAGTATCTCATCCATCAAAGTTGTTCATCATTTACGCAAATTTTGTTCATCTCATTAGCTTTTTTTTATTTAAGAGTAGCTGCTCGACTGTAAGTGAATAAATTTTCGCAGAAAGGGCGCTAACGCAGCATCCAGAATATACAACGTATTCTGATCGCTCTCCGCTCGCTTGCAACTTCTCCTCGGAAAACCCGCTTATAATTGTGAATAAGACAATTTCTAAAGTCGACACGGCATAATTGTTTTTCTGTTCTGAGATGGATGCGCCTGGTTTTTGATGATCACCATTACATCGTCAATGTGTGGTTTTAGGAGCAACGGCTCAACTTATAATGCCACTTTCCTCGCATGGAATTCCTAATGTCACCAACGTTTGGGTCTATTTGCCAGGTACTGGGAGAAAAAATATATACGGCAAATAGTGCAAATTATTTTATGCTTACAAGTAGACACAGGCAGGTGTGATCGAATACATGTAGTGCCTGGAGATTCTCCTGCCGCAGTAACTAATATCAAGCCGGGAAAAGAAGAAGAATACTTAAACGTGCAGAGTTAATTTTTACATTTGTGTTTAGTGAATTTCGCAATGCAACCCTTGCAGAGCTTCCAGACGAGAAAAAGCTGATTTGACGCAGTTCAACAGTAGCGAAACAAAATTCTAAAAAAAAAAAAATAAATAAATAAAAAAAAGAAAAAAGTGAAAGGGAAAATGAAAAATTAAATTATATCAGGGAACTGAGTGCCTTAATAATTAAAAGTAAAATGTTTAAAAAAGTAATAGACATGTAGAGATAGTGAGGAAAAAAAAAGAAAACGACAGACATGCAAATAGAGAGTAACATACGGCGAATAGTCTATATGATAGAGAAAAGATGGATAGCAAAAGAAAGAAACGGGCAGAATGTGAATAGCCAACTAGATAGAATGAGAAACAAGAAACAATAAATTTCATGGGGATGTTTTACTGCGAACGTAATGACCTGCCCTTTTCAAGCAAAGCCTATTTATGGACTGATATCGATACTTGTCAGCCATTAACTGTAACGGATCGAAGATCGTAAATCGTCGATAAGTCAGCGGTGATGACATTTATTGTTATATGAAAAACAATAACGCGGATAGGAAAAAAGTAACTAAAATAAAAAGAGAATGACTTGTAATAAATAAATCTCATGAGGTAAACAATATATGTAGTGAAGATATCTTAATAAGGAATTGGTAGTTGTATTCTTTTTATTTTACGTAATAGTGTTCTCATGTCGGTTGGCCGTTTAATTATAAAAAAATATACACTATGGAATCAATTATTACAGATAAAATATAAAAACAGCATAAATCCCTATAATATATATGTATATATATATATATATATATATATATATATATATATATATATATATATATAAATATACATATATATTATATATACGTATACATATATATTATATATACATATATATATATGTATATATATATCTATATATGTATATATATGTGTATATATATTTATATATAATATATATAAAAATATATATTTATATATATATATATATAATTATATATATATACGTATATATCTGTTTTATTTTTTATTTTTTATTTATTACTTTTTATGATTTTAGGTATCTGTAATGTCTTATGAATTCGGTATACGATGATGAATAAGTACAATTCGGTAACCGCAACATATGTAACTAAGCAGATAAAACAGTAATAAAAAAAAATAAAACATATTTGATCTGCAATATTATTGAGCACTTTCTTCACGTTTTTACTTATTGGCATTTTATATGTATATGTATATGTATATATATATATATATATATATATATATATATATATATATATATATATATATAGATATATATACAGAAAAAGAAGAGACAGAGAAAGAGAGAAAAGGACAAACAAAGTTATGTGATCATCAAGGTTTTTTTATTGTAAGACTTCTCCAAGATTGATTACCTTTTATCATCCTATCTCATCGGAATACTATTTCCATTATTCTCATATATATATATATATATATATATATATATATATATATATATATATATATATATATATATATAATGAGAATAATGGAAATCTGAAATTTAAAACATATTTTTTAGACTTAAAAAATTGTACTGGATAGAATTACTCGGAGAATCTGGAGATTAACTGATTTAAGCTCTATTCAATAATCAGTTCTAAGCGAATGCATTCTCTTGATAAATAGATAACACATATTGCGTTTGCGCGTGATTAAAACCGTCTCTTTAATGAAATGTATATTAACAATGTGTCTTAACCTTAAGTTTATAATATTTTATGGATCACTATTTCTATATCTTTCTACGGAAAGAATTCCTATTGTTTGTGATACTGACTACGAAAATAGGCGATATTCACATGCAATAAACGCATAATAAAACGGATCTTTACGAAATTTACAAAAATGTTAATATGCTGTAGGAGGTGTTTTGTGTGTGAAATAAAAACTTTGATCTTGGAATATCGCTATATATATATATATATATATATATATATATATATATATATATATATATATATATATATACATATATATATATATATATATATATATATATATATATATTCCAAGATCAGAATTTTTATTTCATACACAAAACAACTATATATATATATATATATATATATATATATGTGTGTGTGTGTGTGTGTGTGTGTGTGTGTGTGTGTGTGTGTGTGTGTGTGTGGGTGTGTGTATACATATTATAAACAGCCGTTCACATACACTTTTTATGATAAAGCTGGAACCCAGAATTAGATGGAATCGAGCAATTGCATCGACAACGGACAACGCCAGACCCAAAGTGGGTTTCGATGTACATCTCACCAGTGACGTGCTTCGGCATAGGGGCGAACCTAGGTCGTCGCGCCTATGTCAGAGCACGTCACTGCTCAGATGCTGTATATCGAAACCCACTTTGCTTCTGGCGTTGTCCGTTTTCGATGCAAAATTGCTTTATTGCCTCTTATTCTCGGTTCTAGCTTATCATAAAAAAACTGTATGTGTACGGGTATATATATATATATATATATATATATATATATATATATATATGTATATATGTATATGTATATATATATATATCCTCTTAATGTCTAATATATATATATATATATATATTTATATATAAATACAGGGAATTATAAAGGATTTACTTGGAATATCCGTTTAAGAGTTTTGTAATTGCGGAAATACCATTGATAAAATTACAATAACGGGAAACCTTCCGAAAGTGATGCTTTATATTTTTATTCTGCACCACTGAATAAATGCGGATCGCAAATTATATCAGCATGATTAATGGACTTATGCATTCATGAGCTGAAAGTCTCATGACCTTGATGCAGATATTGACAGTGTAAGATCCAATGTAAGTAACATCTATGTTAAAATTCGTCAGTCACGGGGATTTGTTACAGTTCTTTAGGAGAGTTAATTGCTAATGGTGGTAACGACGTTAAAAAATAAATTTAGAAGCAAAAAATTGTTGTTGGTTTTAATTTTATGACTCTCGTACATTCAGGCCTTCAACTTTCTCTGTTAGAAACAAAAAATACTTTGGGGACAATCCTAATATGACAAAGCCCATTCCGCTTTTTCGCACTCGTAATAGTCAATCCTTGCCAAATGCATAAGAACTTATGGTCACTATATAGGAAAATAAATTCTGAAGCACAGAATATCGTTCGTTTATATATTTTCACCCGCGTCCTCGTCACTTGTCAACAGTTTTAGATAGAGAAAATAGGTGGCTATACTTATGGAACGTATATATTTATACAATTCGACATGCATGTATGTTAATTGCTTTCATCGAATCATGTTCCTAGTTTAGCTGTTAAATTAATTTTTAAGTATGTTTCTCTTATTTTTGCTTAAGATATTTTATTAAGTCTTTAACATCTTAGTATTTATATTTCCTCCTTTTTTTCATCGCTTTATGTTTTCTCGCTTTCTTGGTTTCTGTTGTTTTCATATTTGTTCTTGTCTTTTTCTTTTAACATTCTCCTCTTTTTTTAGACGCATTTAATTTTTTCTCCGTTTCCACATCTTTTACCCTTCCTTCATCTTATCTCTTCATCGTTGCTAAATGGAAATAGTCTTTAGGTTATGTACAGCCATTGAATTCCTTACGTTAGACACGAGCAATAAATTAGCAGGATCGCGATTACCATCGACATCTCCATACTAACGCGACGTTATCAGACAGCAACGTTGCAATACTTGTCGTTCTAAAACTCAGACCTCTGCTCTCTGAATTTATTAACAGCTTAAAGTTTTCATGTTATATACTCCTGAATACTGACATTGTCTTGAAACGTTGTATTCTCTATTAAAATAATATATTTTTGAGCCACTGAGAACATTGGAGATTAATAACCTTACATTATGATTTTTTATGAAGTGTATTAAATACGTGAGATAATCAAAGCAAAATCAAAATTTAATATTAAAAAAAAACTTTCCCTGTATCCGTGTCTATCCCTATTATTTTTTTCTCGCGAGATCTGTTGTTAATGTTAGGGAAATCTAGCTACCCAAAATCGTAGACTTTGGTTTGAAGCAGAAATAAAATGGTTCGGCTTTCGCTAAGTCAAACAAAAGAGAGAAATGTTATTGCAAGAACAATTGTTAAAACTTGGTCTGTATCACTAATGCATATATGTGTGTTATTTCGGACGGGGAAAATATACAAATGTCACTACCTACATAACTTAGCAAGAAAATTAATTTCATGAAGTTTTACTTATTGAATTGATTAAAATCGGTACAATATTTATATGATCGCAAATGATTATTATTTTTCTATTAAATTGATATCCAATGTAGTTATGCGTCTCCGACACATATAGTCTTACATAACCCCATTATAGACTGTTTTGATTTCAAGAATAGAAATGAAATGGCAGTAACTACGCTTTTTTTTTACATATGCACAACTTTAGTACTGAATATTCTAATTATGGTAATCAGTAGGCCTTTTCTAACTTCAATGTTGGAATTTGTTTTGACTAGCCATATTTACTGGAGTGCATAACTCGACTTCTTGACCCGCGATACATATAAAACATATAAACATTCTATGTTGCTATAGGAATTGCTTACTATTTTAATTGTGAACTTTTATGAGTATTTCTTTTTCATATAACGAAAAATGCCAACATGCATGGTAGATCTTTAAAGGAATGATAGGTTTAGCATCCCGTGGTCTGATATGAGGAAAGCTACCTTCATTATATAAAATATTAGGATCTAACAATCAGGAGAGGGAATATTCATTATACAAATCTCCCTTGTCTTATTAAAGGTGTTTCGCAATATAATATATACTTATATTAGTTATATAAGAGGGGCGTTCCAAAAGTAGTGTCCCCTATTTTTTTTAATTCCGCCCGAATGGATAAGAAAGGATTGAAAATTGCAATGATATGATGAGTAACCTTGTTCATTCTTAAATTGAATATTTCATCACGATTGAATGTTTCATTGGTATTGACGGAGTGAACCTCTAAAAATACAATCGCGAAATGTATCACTGAATTCCTAAAAAATTGGCATTGCAAATAGAATTGACAATGTAAAAAAATACGTTATAAATTACTAAAGGTCCCTCGTCGTAATAGTACCAATACCATAGCTTATTAAGTTATCCTTTTTTTAACGAGCTTTTACTTTTAAACTTAGCTCATAGACATGCGAAGAATACCACCTCATACCTGACAAAAATACGTAAGGGCATATAGAAGTTTTTGCAAATTTCTATGTAATTAGGATTATTAATTTAAGATAAACTCTAATATTCCGAATTATTATTTCAATATAAAAGCGATCAAAGAAAATGTCCAAAATTAAAATATTAAGCTCAGGAGAAATTCAGAAAGTAAATCAATTTCGCATTTGACGATGAATCAAAACCAGTGTAAATCTGTAACTATTTGAATTAAAAAAAAACAAAAACAAAACACAATTGTACTAAAATTATGCCCCAGTAAGTCTCATTAAAATTCTAAAAATAAATTATAATTTGATCAATACATTATATGTATCTCACAACCGTCTTAAAAATGTCATAATGATAATGGTATCGCAATGTTCACAGAGAATTTCAACATAGCTTCATCTTATTAGCATATAACTAAGGGAAAATAAAATATGCCACGAAACTAAACCTCATTCCCTGTAGCTTAGTTGCCTATTTAATAATATTATAATTATCTAATTACATTGGACAAGAAACTTGTACGAACATGTAATAGAATATACACTAACCTAACCTCTTAAATATAGAGGTATTGTTGTAATTACTTACGTACTTACGTTCGTCACTACAGAATAACGTTAAGTTTGGAAGTTTCATGGATATATAAATACAGCATATACTTATAAACACGTCTAGTCGCTGCCTTGTCACATTAGTTGACATTGAAATATGTGACTAACTGCTAAAACTGTGGCAATCAACTTTGACGCCAGTTACATGACCTTTGCTTAGTAGAAGGAATCTTGACGTTGTGTCCGCGTTATTGAATTCCTCGCCTCTGTATCCAGGAACAGACATGCAGGTGTTGATACAGATGTCTATTTTAGTCGTGTTTTTTTTTATAGGGCGGAGAACGGAAATGCGATAACTCTCCATTTTCGTCTTAAAATCTGAATAATCTGACTAAGGAGACTAAATTATGTGACTGTCCAATTTTTAATCGCGCCTTAAATCTGCTAGTAAAAACTCTTCGGCCTCTGACAAGTAACATTCCGCACTTAAATATCGTTTCATGAATACGCACATGGCATATATACATATATATATATATATATATATATATATATATATATATATGTGTGTGTGTGTGTGTGTGTGTGTGTGTGTATTTGCGTGTGAGGAATCAACTCCAGTATAAATCTGAACTATTTCATTTTTTTAATAGACGATAGTACCAATATTATGGCCCCGTAATAAACAACAGCAATAACAATAACGACAATATCCCATCCACCACCGGCACAACCAGTACCACCACCACCCAACACACACCAATATAACAACAAGACAATAATAACAAAAACAACAACAACAATAATAATAGCATAAATAATAATAATAATAATAATAATAATAATAATAATAATAATAATAATAATAATAATAATAATAATAATAATGACTATTTGGAATCCGAAGAATGGTTGTCAAGATACAACGTATAAGAATAATTAAACAGCTGAAATATTAAGAAAAAACACTTAAATGATAAAACTAATACACATGAGCAACATGCGCAGACGAGCTACTACAGAGACAAAACATGAAGCATAGTTACATGGAAGCAAGAACATAGAATGTGAGGATGTGATTTTTTTGGTTTTGTTTGTGTGTGGAAAGTGATCTCCATATATATATATATATATATATATATATATATATATATATATTTATATATATATACACACATATAATATAAATATAATATATGCATCATATATATATATATATTTATATATATATATATATATATATATATATATATATATATATGATGCCAGCAAATTCGTTTCCGAAAGTTGCCATTACTTGATATTGCACAAATAATATATATATATATATATATATATATATATATATATATATATATATATATATATATATATATATATATATATATATAATTATATATGTATATATATATACATATATATGTATATATGTGTGTGTATGTGTATGTGTGTGTATGTATAGCAATATTATATTAATTACAATAAAGAAACATTGATGATCACATGACTTGGTTTGTCTTTTTCTCACTTTCTCTGTCTCTCCTTTCGGTAGGTATATATATATATATATATATATATATATATATATATATATATATATATATATACATATATATATTTATATACAGGAACATAAAACAAATCAGTGATAGGCCGCACGAAGGTGGCTTTTAACCCCTGCCAAACTCTGGCATTCTTTGGCAGACATTGTGCAGACATGAGCGGCACTAGCAGCACATTCTTGATGGTCACTTCTATGAATATTCAGATGCCGCTTCAAACCGCCTGTTGTTTTGCACGTCCGCCCACAGTTGACACAGGTTATATCTGGCAACACAAGACTGTTTTCTGGCTCATTGCGCTGATGTGTTTTGTGATGGCTTGTAATCCCAGCTCTGCGCAGACATAATGTCCCGCACACCTCACACTCCAGACTTATTTGATGCTCCAGCCTAGCCACTTTTTTCAGCACCTTCCCTTTTTGAATATCACGTTTCGGTCGCTCATACTGGGTTCGATCAGCATCAACCTTTCTCACACTTCCCCGACAAGTCCTTCTCCACTCGCCAGCATCCAAAGCAATACTCTCCCAGGTTCTCTCATTCATCTCACATTTTTTTAAGGTGGACCTCAATCAATCCTTGAATCGCATTTTAGGATTTTGATCCAGACGTCTTCCCTCAGCGAACCCGCCATAAAGGAGGTCTTTGGTAAGTCACCTGTTTAACATCCTCACTACATGACCACTCCATGTCAGTCTATGTATTATAATGAGAGCTTCAATTCTTAGACATTGGGTCATTTCAAGAACCTCACCATCACTTACATACGTTTGATAGCCCACACCTAAGATTCGCCGTAGGCACATATGGGGAAACCGCTCGAACGTCTAAAATGCTTCCTGTATGTTGTCCAAGTCTCAAAGGCATGGAAAAAAGCAGAGAGAACGCATGCGGCATGAACCCTCATTTTTATTGATAGCGAAATTTCATGACAGGTTCACAAACGTTTGTTCTACTTTCCAAAGGCATCACTTCCACTGCTGATCCGTAACGATACCTAATCATCCAGGGCACCGGACATACTTAGTGTGCTACTCAAGTATACAAACTTAGCTACAACCACAATCTTTGATCCATAGATATAAACTAATGGCTCTAAGTATGGCATGCCTGGCGCAGGTAGATACATCAAGTTGCTTTTCAGATTGATAGTCACGCACAATGCGCTGCAGGCAACCGCAAAGGTGTCCACAAGATGCTGCATATCAGCCCCCGTATGAGCCACCAGATCACAGTCATTATCATAGTTTTCTCCCAACGTTAATCACAGCTTTCATATCATCATCGAAGAGCTTTAAGATAGTTACGCACTTTTATGGACAGCCAAGCTTTTTCAGAATCTCCCACAAAGCATCCCTATTGACTGTATCACAGGCCTTGGTTAAATCGATGAACACCTGATACATGCATTTCTCCTATAGTTGCCTGGCTGTAAAAAGCATATACACTGTTCCTCGACTACTTCTGAAACCACACTACGACTCAGCCAATACATTGTCAGCAATGTGCACTAGCATTCTGTCTAGCATGATCCTACAGAACACCTTACGGACTACTGACAGCAAAGAGTTTCCCCGATAGTTTCCACATTCATCTCTGGCACCCTTTCCCTTGTATAGCACCATCATCACTGCATCCCGCCAATCCTGCTAATACACTCATTCCGCCA
The DNA here is from genome assembly GCF_053919585.1 of Euprymna scolopes. Lineage (NCBI taxonomy): Eukaryota > Metazoa > Mollusca > Cephalopoda > Sepiida > Sepiolidae > Euprymna > Euprymna scolopes. The sequence continues at coordinate 102,193,924 of NC_136490.1, read as the reverse complement.
AACAGTCTGCAACAAGCTCGCTACGCGTTGCATCATCTTGGGCTCAGAACATTAAAAGATGTCTGCATGCAATGCATTCAAGTCAGGTGACTTTTCATTGTTCAGCTTATGGGCAGCTACTTCAACCTCCTTGAGAGAGGGGGCCTCTACCAAGATATCCTTGAAGGATTGCTAGGAATCCACCAAAAAACTCCTAATCAACGTAAGAAGGCCTGTTCAGGCTTCATCGAAATGCTCTCTCAATCTATGAAGAATATCGGTAGGGGCTCGAAGATGATCCCACCATTTCACGAGCACAAATGAGTGATAGATGATCTGGATGGCCCGTCAACCGCATGCAGTATGCTGTATAAGACCTTGGTGTTGTTCTAATCCGAGTCAAGCTGTATTTCCTGAGCTGTCTGCCTACGCTATCCATCCTGCATGTTTCGCAAACTCCTCGGCACCTCACGCTTGATTGACATTAAATTGTTCCTCAATCGATATTGCTCACAATCCGTCATACCACCCCGAGATAGCATGCAACGCCCTGGCCTTTGAATAAAGCAGATCCTGAATTTCAGTACCATACTTATTAAACCAATCCTGATGTTTACGCTAACAATAACCTTATACTCTCTCATACCTCTTAGACAGATTCCTTAAAATCAGGCCAAGTGTTTTCACGGTCAATCCCTTCTATCTCCTTAACTAGATTCGCCCTCACAATATTGCCCCTTAGACGGTCCACATTAAGTCGCTTTGGGATAGCCACACCATACCCGCTCATCTTGGGCTTCACAACACACTTAATTTTGCACGGACAAACAGTAGGTCAATCCAGCACTCACTCTGCACTAACACTGCAGATATCCCTCATCTCACGTTTTCGGACTAACACATAATCTATCAAGTGCCATTTTTAGGATCCAGGTCGCAGCCAGATCCTCTTGTATCTGTCCTGCTAAAATACGGTGTTACCGATTTTAAAACCAATCTCTGAACAACACTGCAACAACATCAGACGATTGCTATTACACTAGCCCACTCCGTGATTACCAAGCACATCCAAGGTTCCAAACATCTTCCCAACCTAGCATTAAAATCTCTTAGCAGAGGGAATGCGTCTAACTACAATGCACAGCGCCAGGTAGAAAGCAAGCTTTTCATCTTCTGTTGCATCCATAGACTACAACAAGCGTTTTTGTTATCGGGATACACACTGGTGGTAAAATTTGTATCTAATTTATATCAAGCTATGCCTGTGCTTGAGGCTTTTTATAGTGAGGAAAGACTTTGCACCGACACACTCCCAATCTTTAAACAACTTCCACATTGCATCAAAAAGAAGCACAAGTCAATAGCATTGGAAGCAGCAGTCGCAGCAGGTTTTATATCAGAGTTTTCCTACTCCTAAAGAGGTTGCCTCAACACGGTTTACTGGAGCCATCTCTACCCACCTTGCCATTTGTTCCATTGCTGGGACTTAAGTTGCTGGCCACTAGATCATACTTCACACGCCGGTGGGTCTTGTATGCCGCAGCTGACAGGGCCTAACTCCTCTGGAGGTATCCGCCGGCGATGCCTCACCCTTAGCTTTTGGTTAAAAGATCCTTGGCACACAAAGCAGTGGAGGTCCAGTTATACGGCGCAGGACACACGACATTCATCAGATCCCCATCTGTGCAAAGAAACAAAAATAGTTTATTCAGATCCGTCTCCTCGGAAACTGTGCGAATACGAGAAGGTCCCTTATGTAAGATACCTGTAACCTAAGGCGAATGTTTTTTCGATATCTGTTCGTCCGTCACTTTATTAAGTTAGTGAAAATTGGATAAAAGCTAACTGGATACGAATCTGTTTCATATAAGTATATTCCTTCCAAATATACTAATATATAACATCTCTCAGAGAACGTTAACTGGTATCATTTATTCTTTAATGAAAATACATTTTCTGTCTTAAACAAACGAGAAGATCGAGAGCCACTAATGAAACTGAGAAGATGAAGAGAAGTTACGTCCTCAATCAAACTCCTAAAACACCTGAATATATGAATAAAAGAACATTTATATTATATTTTTTATTGAACATATTCTAATCAAATTGTTCCAATTATATTTAGTTTGTGAGTTTACTCCTGATCAATGGCACCGATATTATTTCTAAAATTAAATGTTGAATGCTACACAAATTTTAAAGTCGAATGCAAAATGTGTATATTCAGACTTGATTAAAGTGTCGTGTTAAAATGCACGTTACTAGCAGAAGAAAAACAGACGAAACGTTGCGATAAGGACGGGAAAAAATAGAGAAATCAGCCCGGCTTCACTAATTTCCTTATTTGAAACAGTCATTATTTTTTGTCAGTTTATTTGTTTCTTAGTCACATCTGTATAAAAAAACACATAAAATTTGTCGGCTAGCAAGGAGGTAAATTATGTAGGCGATGGATAAGCTGAGCCGTTGTTAGTGAGCGGTGAAAAGGCATTCAGCCTTGCGATGTAAAATGTGAAGCACGAAAACGTAAAAGAGACGAAGATTGATTGCAAAAAAAGTTCTGATTATGAAGGCGTGTCGTCTGTAAAAATTCCGGAAAGGCAACAATTACAGATAGCATTAGCTTTCCGAGTTGCTTGCCGCATGATAGTAAAAAATGTATGTTTGTTTACTTTTCAACGAAAAAGAGGTCAATACTCTAAATGATAACCTCCGCCTGAAAACGTCTCATCTAAATACTCGTTCTACTTATTGTATCGCGTGTTAACAAATCTACAGCATTAAAACTTTGAGAACTCAGAGAATTTTATCTGAGTATACTATAATTTGTCATAGATACTACTGTTATCAAAATACAAAAATGTACCAAAAATAAGAAGTAATTTCACCAAATTTTAGAATATGGTCGAAATATTCTAGGTCAAATATCAAGATCATTTAAGATGAAGGATACAATTGGCTACACCAATAAAACGTTATAATTAAAGGTGTTATACTTTATTCGCCAATTTAATAAGAAATATAAAAATGACCAATCCTTAGTCCAAGTTCGCTAGGGAGTGTTAATGTTGTGTAAAACCCGGGCTGTAAAATATAGTGAAACATCCGTCTAAAACTACATCGGCTGTTTGATTGCCTAACTTAATTGTACACTTTATAACTTAAAAATTCCGCAGGCTACTAATTTTAAAAGTACTAGAGTACTAATATGCGAGATATTAAATAATCTCATCTCCAAAGATATATTAGTTATAGTAATATATATGTAGAAAATAATTACAGAATCCTAACAACATCACAAATTCTCTGATGATGCACCTTCATTATAATTTAGTGTTTACCTTTCAAAAATTTTTCTGTTTATATATATATATATATATATATATATATATATATATATATATATATATATATATATATACGTAGATTGACAGATAGATAGATAGGTAGATAGATAAAGATAGAAAGATAGATAGATAGATAGATAGATAGATATGGTTTGCTTTTGTTTTTGCGATACCTTTGGAATAAATTCAATTATTACGAAAGTGCATTTTTACGTAAATGCGAGTTGGGAATAATTTTCCCTTCCACCAATTTGGTACCCGACATGGGGAGAGGAATATAAAATGGTTTAAAACATAATTATCCACTGACACGTTGAACCCTGGGCTCATTATCGTAGGGGACCGCTTTCGAATCTTGCTAAATTCAACCACTTTGATGGGTCGTGGACGAGGAAACACGTGCCACTGGATAATTATATTTTATATATATATATATATATATATATATATATATATATATATATATATATATATGGATTAGAAAAGTATTAGAAACACTTCAAGAAGTAAATAAAATATAATATAATATGTTGGTTGTTCGCATTTTTTCGACAATTACAGCCTCAAGTCTACGAAGTACAGATTCATACAAATTATGGAGTGTTTCAATTTTCCCCAAAATTTTGGGTACACACTCACAAACACAGACACACAGACACACACACACACACACACACACACACACACATATAGATACATATATATGGGGGGTCTGTGTGTGTCTCTTTGTATATATGTATATGTATAAATATATACTATGATACTATATAATCAAATACTTTTCAGGAAATCGATACAATTTGTCTCTGAAGAGGGAAAAAATAATTACTTTAAAAAACTGATTTCTTTACCACTATAAGATAGAAGGCTTTCAAAATCATCGATTGCACATGTAAATTCAAGTAATCAATGTGACACCATGAACAATCGTATAACTTTTCACTGTGTTTAACTATAATAATACGTTATTATTAATAACAAATATACGAACAAGTATGATGCCACTTTTCACTTCCTTTGAAATTTTTGACTCTTTTAAATTTCTAATTGAGATAATGATAATAACTGCAAACATCTGGATTATATTTTAATATACATATATAGGTGGGTATATATATATATATATATATATATATATATATATATATATATATATATATATAGTCTTTGAAGTTTTTAACATTTGAAACCACACAAAAAATTATTTTTTATCATTCATTAAAAAAAAACATCTAGTCAGTAAGTCATTTAATCACCTGCAATCACTGCATCAACTCTCAAATTTACTATAATACCAATTTTTATATTTTTTAAGGGATCATCAGTTGTTTACCATGAAACACTGTTTCGGGGATTTAAAAACAAAACAGTGTATTACATCATGGCTCCCCAGCAGTGTTGATCAAACACCACCACCCTTAATCTTAGGAAGAAGACAAGTTACAAAAAATTTTTTTCCCCAATTTCCTATTCTTAATTGTAATTACTAACCTTTTCATAGTATAAAAATGAATTTCTTACCTGTGCGATTCATCAATTTCCACATTTAAAATGGATACATTTTTTAATTTTTTAATTTATCATTCTTGTATTTATAAGATTTGGATTAATCCATTTAACTACTTATCACCCCCACTATAGTTAGTAGTTTGTATATTTACATTCTTATTTATTTAAAATTAGATATATAAAGGTTAAAAATATTTTATTTTTACATATATACATTTTTTTTTTTTAATTATTTTTTTTAACTATATAAATTTATTATATGTAATTATAAATACATTTATACATTGCTAATATAGTTTTGGATTTCCTTTATCAATATAATCTGGTTTATCTTAAACGATTCAAAAGCATCAGGATAACGAACAAATGCTTTGTTTAACTGTTTAAATATTTTATTTTTATCTCCACCTTGTTTTATCATCCTTATTACTAAGCTAGAAACTGGTGGTATAAAATCTGTTAATTTTAGAGTAACGCGAGCTATTCTCAAAAACTCTGACATAATGGTTCCATAAAACACAAAAACGGGGCAGGTGCTATCCTTATGGGGCATACATACTATTTTAAAGGGGAAAGCGTTTCTTTTATCAAATATTTTATAAAGAAAAATTCCATCCTCAATTTTTATATCTAAATCCAGAAATGTAGCCTGTTGTCCTCTATGTTCACAATTTAATTTTAGTTCGTTTGGATATATAAGATGTTTATTTTTTTCGAATTCATCATTATCGTTTATGCATATAAGGTCATCTATAAATCTCCTACACCCATGAAAGTTATATGTTTTAGATATATCTGTTTTTAATAATGATGACATATATATATATATATACTCGAGTCTATGTAAATACAAATTTGCCCAAAATGGTGCCGGATCCAATCCCATTGGGATACCTATCGTTTGGAGTAATATTTTATTTCCTATTTGAAAATAGCATTCTTTAATAAGATGACTTACAAGCATTTTTAAAATACCTTTAGAAATACTAGTTTTGCTATTTTTATTTTTACACCAGAAAGCATTAGAGTTTGAAAAGTCTATATATTTACCTTTTCCACCTTGAAAAGCCAAATCTACAGTATCATTTAATTCTTTTATAAGTTTTTCGTGCGGAATTTTAGTATATAGCGTACTAAAATCATAAGTAGCTATAGATTTTGCTTTTATTCTGGAATTTATTTTATCTAATTTTTCTTTCACTGGTTTGGAATTATTTACTACCCAAAATAGATTTATATTACTATAGAATTTACTTTTCAGGTGAAAATTATTTATTTGATTTATAATTAATTTAACTATTTTAGATATAGCTTTACTTAGAGGTTTAGTGATGCACGTCTTTGAACCTACAATAAATCTAGCCCCAACTGGATTTTTATGCATTTTAGGTATCCAATACATACATGGAAGATTTTTGTGTTTATCTTCTAACTTTAATCCTACTTTTTCATTAATAATACTATTATTCAAAATAATACTATCTAAATTACTATTACTTCTTTATAAGTATCCGAATCGTTTCCTATAAGTCCTACTTCTATCAATAACCGTTGTATATATTTTTTACATATAAAGGCTATATTGTTTGCCGCTTTATCAATCGGAACTATTACGAACTTTTCTTGAAGTATTTTAAGTTCCTCCCGTATTTCTGAATTTTTTAAAAGAGGATTGGTTTTTCTAGGGCGTTTAAATTGTTTTATATGTTTAACCTTTTTATTTACGCATTCAATTATACTATTTTTCCATGCATCAAACGTAGACTGTGCTAATTTATATTTCTTTACCATAGACATAATAAAACCTTCTAGTGCTTTAGTAACTTCTTTAACGCATTTAGTGTAACTTAGGCATTTAGGTTCTCTATAATTTGGACCCTTACTAAGTAGTTTTCTTAATTTAGGATTATTTACTATATTTAAATCTCCTGCAATTACATGTTTTATCTCATTATTACAGAACGGAGAGGAATTACATTCACATTCTGGAATATTTATATTATTATCTTTTATATTTATATGTTCTACCGTTATCTTATAATTAAAAATCTTATTGCGTATTGTTGTCCCTAGTTTATATGTAACTATTGGTTTTTGATCTTTTTTCTGGAACTCATTTGGTAGTAATTGAATATTTTTTTGTTTATTAAATATTTTAGGTAAATTTACATCATCAAAACCTTTATTTTCATATATATATATATATACATGTATATCTCGTATGAAAGCGTATATAGGAAACGGAAATATTAATGCTCATATTATGAAAAAGGGCAAGACAGAGAATTAACACCTTAGTGTTAGTTTGTGTCCCCAACGATATTGTCGTAAAAAGGACTGAGAGGAAAAGAACGCCAAATACAAAGGTATTATATACGACACGAATCAAAGTAATTAAAGGAAATATCGCACCCATAAAACATAATTTCAAAAAACAACTAGCAAATAGAAAAAATTTACAAATTCTAAGAGAGATGCACACAGTTGCATTAAAAAGTGGGAATTCTAATCGAAAAAATATGCTAATTAGAATGTATAAAATAAAGAGTGTATATCTGGAATCCGTTACGATGCGCCATACGCAGCCAGAACAAAATGGAAAGAAAATTGTATAAAACTTCAATGCATATCGAACGATATTGACCGGATTAACTACAACCCAGAATGTAGAGTTAATCGTCCACCATGCACCCTGTCCCAAAATGTAGAATACATAAACCCTATATTCGATTTCTGAACAAAGTAAGTATGCATGCGTGCATGTGTATTTCTATGTGTGTGTATGTGAATTGACCTAATTGACCTGCCTTACAAATATTTTATATGTTGATTTCAGGGCGATATATATATATATATATATATATATATATATATATATATATATATATATATATATATATATGAGTGTGGGGGTTGTGTCTGTGTGTCTGTGTGTCTTTTTACGTGCTTGTGTGGTATTGTGAGCGTGTATGTGTGTGTCTGTGTATGAGTCTATGTGCGTGTTTATGGTTGTGTGTGTTTATTTAGACACTCACATTCCAAGGAACTACATTCCGCTAACATCCGTCACATCTGGCGATGGTATTTGTCATAATTTCTCTTGTTTAAATATACAAAACAAATTCAGTTATCGACCGGAATTTTACTCTCATTAGTTAGCCAAATGACGTATATGAAAACAAACAAAAACTCACACATACACTCACACGCGACTTAGTTAAATGGCACTAGTTTATCACGAAATTTAATAAATAAACAAATAATCAGTGTTAACAACTCTCCTCTACTCTCTATTCCTGTATGGTCTCTATATTTCTCCATATGTTTGTCTGTCTCTCTACTTTAATGTCTCTTACTATCCGTACTTTAATGTCTCTAGCTCCCTACGCTCTCTCTCTCTCCTCTCACTCTCTATCAGTGTATATATATATATAATTATATATGATTTTAAGTCTGCCCGAGATCTCATATTCTGAGATCATAAATCTAGAGTTCTACTAAATGATCTATATAGACATATTTGCATAAATAGAGGTAATAACATAACTTCAACAAAGCTAGTCTATCCTATTTATTAACGGCATCCATTTATGTGTTTTAAACAAAAAAAAATCAAATAAATCGATAATAGACACTATACAAACACATCTATTTACAACTATTGACGCATTAAAGAATAAATACATTAACTGTAATCTTACCCGAAGAAAAGATGCAACTAAAATCAACAAATTCATACATTTTAACATATGTGTATATGCGGTGTTGATCGTGTCTAATAAAAGAAATTCACATATGGACTTCTCAATTTAATTTATTTTTGTTTAAGAAATTGGAAAATTAAATTGTTTGTTACTCCTTCGAAATCACGAACGCCATGTGATAATGGTAGAGATAGTTGATACCCCGCTTTAGGAATTGTTTAAACTAAGGTGGTTTGCAAATATACAGCCTGACTCACTCGTTCAAATAAACTCTGACCAGAGTTAGAACAGAGTTAAAATTACTGGAGGCTAGAAGGGTGTCGGGAGATGCCGGAAACGTAAAATTCTCCCGCAGCTATTGTCTGGTATTTCTAAATATTCACTAATCTAGCAATGACCACACTCAACAATACTTAATAACGGTGATCTAATAAAGAAAAAAAACAATGTGTCAAAGCGATTATGTTGCATCGTAACAGTATGATAGGTCCTAGATATGACCTTAAACTATATCCAGTGGTGAGACGCCAGCTTGTGGGCTTTAGGGGAGTGTGGAGCCAAACTTTAATTGCCATTGCTCCCAGGTCAATAGGTCAGAGGGGTAGTACCTGTTAGGGTCCCAACTATGGATTAAATAGAAAACAACTTGAAAACAACAAATACATTCTATTAAAAAAAATTATTCAACATCTTTGGATTCGGCATTAAATAACAAGAAAAGGGTTGATATGCCGTAAAACAAAAATAACCAACCAACCAACAGTATAAGTAAGTGTAGTTGATAAACGCTGCTCAATAAACATATTCGACACATTTATGAAATAGAATTTGGAAGCAGATTTAAAATGTCAGTGTCACGTACTTTCAGTTGTACACAGATTGGACGTGATAAATAATGAAAAGCAAAACAAAAAGTACAATATTTAAATAGTAAGAAAATACACTCCTTTATTTTTTAATGAAATAAATAAGCAAAGCAAAAAAAGAAAAAAAAAGAAAATAAAGACACAAGAAATGAGGCACAACAGGAAATGAATAATGAGCGTTTATCGATCTGGTGGAATCCAACACGAGAAAATACATTGACACATCA
>NC_136490.1:102111792-102179292 GCF_053919585.1 Euprymna scolopes | reverse complement strand
ATCCATGATTAATAATGAGGATAAATATTTCTTTCAATGCTAAAATACAATTTTCAGCATGTAATAAGATATCGAAATACATATTTACTAAATATTATTTTATGGGAATAATTACTATATTATCTTTAATGCGCGTTTGAATCACGAAATACCCAGATAAAAAAAAATGAAATTTATGCAAAGAATTAAATGAATTCCTATTCAATAATTATCGTTTTCTATATTAGAATTCAATTTGGTAACATGCATATACCTTTTATCAGAACTCAACATAGCTAAACACGCTGCGGAGAGTAAAACAAGTCTTACGCCGTAATGAAGCCGCATAAGGCTCTGTCTTACAATGTATGATATGTTTTACAACATAAACAAATGTAATTTTCCTCCTTATAGAAATCTAAATGAACGTTTTGGGTGCTAATACGTTTCAACAGTCTTTAAATATAACATGAAAGAATAAATTAGAAAAAAAATACACCCCGTGCAAGAATTATATGCAATTCCATATTTTTCGTCTAACTACGATAGTTTTCAATTAAAATTCTTCAAACATCGCACGTTATACGGTAACACTAACGCATGCGCAGATATAAAATTTTAAGTTGATCTGCGCAATAGCTAGCAAACGACAGCTATATTCGTGACTTGCAGTTTTTGTCAGCGTGGCAGCTTTATATGCAAGATGGGACGTAAAGGTGGTTTAATCAAGCTGAGGAGTCTAAAATTGTTCAATAGCCCCATAATAAGATTTTCACCTTAGAAATTGCCTATGAATTACACAGTGATCATCGTACAATCAGAAAATATTGTAGTAACCCTAAACTTTGCAACGGACGTTCTGACAAAGGAACATTTCGTAATAAATCATATCTGTCACGACGAACAATGAACAAGAGACGTTCGCCGTAACCAAATTGAAACTAGCACACAAGCTAACGTTCCTGATGTACCCAAATCACTCGTTGCCGTATCATGAGGACGATTTCAAAATTTTGAAAGCCAGAGGCAGCTCTCTATTGAAGGATATCCACGAGAAAAAGCGGGTGGAGTGGGCAAGATATGACATGAAGGTGAGTTTTCAAACTGTTTTGTTCACCGATGAGTGTTGAGCGACACTTGATGGACCCGATGGGTGAAGGGGGGTTGATACCATAATGAGAGTTTACGCCCTCAAAGGATAAGACTTCAACAAGGAGGTGGTGGTGTGATGTTCGTGGCTGCAATCATTGACAATGAGTTGCTAAGACCATTCAGAAACGCAGATGGAGTGAAAATTACCGCCAAACTCTACATTGACTTCATTAAGGAACACTTTGTTGGTACGGGTTTAGGTTCTTCCAAGTCCCAAAACTACCGACCAGCTTTAATAATTACTAAACGTACAACAAGTATAAACGACAAGAATTTATTAACAAACATGAAAACATGACAACACTGCAATTCAGAACATTAAGGTAAAAAGATTACTCACTTCAATAGTGGGGTTTACGGGAGGAGTGAGGACTGTATTCTAGAGTTGTACTCTGCCTGTCCAACATTGTCTTTTAGAAGAAGAACTTTTTGCGTCCGTGCCTCATATGTACGGACTCTCCTCTTCTTTTTTCAAGGGACCTCACTCCTTACCCTACACCGGTAATCCGGTGCTCTTATTTATTCCCCTACAGTACTCCCCCCCAAAATACGGAGTACCTGAAATAAATTGGCAACATTTTTAATTTTATTTAAACCGTCACAAATTTTTTTTAAATGTGCTGGCCATCTGACATGTCTACCTGACCGTGTCTTTTTCTTTTCTACTTTCTGAAGCGTCATATCTACCGGCATGACGTCTGGGGGTGATACTTTCAGATATGTCTCTTCCAGTGCTGCGGGTTTTAACCTGTCTACCGAAATGTTTTGTTCCTCATTCTTGATAAGCACCTTGAAAAACTTATTTTTTCTCTCCATACCCTTATAGGGGCCACGATACGGCGGTTGCAGGGAATGCCTCCTTTCCGTATCACGGATAAAGACGTGCGTGCAAGTCTCTAAACACTTGGGTACATATGGGACCATGTTCCTATTCGAACCGGAGGGAGAATATGCCATCTTGGCCATTTTTGTTGTTAGCCGGTCGACATATGCTGTCATGTACATAACTTTTTTTGGTGCTTCAAAAAATATTGTGCTGGCAACCGCAATGTGGTTCCATATAGAGCCTCCGCTGCTGAGCACTCCATCTCTCTTTTCACCGTTGTCCGAAGTCCCAACAATATTAGTGGTAGATGTTCTAACCACCTTGTATTGTCCGAAAGCTGTGCCCGTAAGGAGGCTTTCAGGGTGCGATGTAGTCGCTCGACCATGCCGTTTGCCTGGGGGTGATAAGCCGTGGTGTGTATACTCTTGGTGCCCAAAAGTTTTGCAAGTTTATGAAAAAAGTCTGACTCAAACTGTCGACCTCTGTCTGATGTAACATTTCGTGGTACACCGAATCTGGCCACCCAGCCAGCAAGGAATGTCCTGGCAGTTGTGTATGCCGTCATGTCTGGCATCGGTAAAGCTTCAAACCATCGTGAGAATCTGTCGATACATGTCAGCAGATAGCACTGACCTTCACATGTCGGAAATGGTCCGGTGATGTCGATATGAATGTGCTGAAATCTCTCATCTGGAACTGGAAACGTGCCTAGAGGAGCCCGCGTGTGACGACCGACCTTGGCTTTTTGACACTCCACACACGCTTTCGCCCACGCTATTGTATCAGCTTTTATTCGCGGCCAGACATATCGGTCTGTTAGTAGCCTTACAGAGGCATTGGCCCCTGGATGCGATAGACCGTGTACTGCCTTAAATATGTCTTTGCGTAGCGATGCTGGAACGTATGGTCGGAGTTTGCTTGTGCTTGTGTCACACACAACGTTTGTGTGGCTGTTAGGGTTGGTAATTGTCACTAGGTTCAATGAAGTTGGATTATTCTGCAGGAGATTTTGTAAATGTGCATCCTTCTGTTGTTCTTTAGACAAGGTGTCGACGTCAATTGCCGGCTGCAACAGGAAGGAATTAATTCCCCGCGATAAGGTGTCTGCTGGGATGTTGTCTGCTTCCTTGATGTGCCGGATATCCGATGTCAATTGAAGGATATAATCCATCTGGCGAATCTCTCTGGGAGAATATTTGTCCGAGGAAGACTGTAAAGCGCCTAACAGGGGTTTGTGGTCCGTGAAGATATGGAACTGCTAACCTTCCAAGAGCTGCCGGAAATGGCGTATCGCGGAGAATGCAGCTAACAGCTCTCTGGAAAATTTACTATAACGTTTCTCAGTCTCTGTTAATTTTTTTGAGAAAAAGGAAATGCGTTTCCAGTCCGCATCACATTTTTGTTGTAGGACCGTTCCAATTCCAATTGCGGATGCATCCACTGCTAGGCAAAGCTCCTGGTTGGGTTGGATGTGAGACAATTTGCAGTCTCCTGCAACATAGCCTTGATCTTGTTGAATGCTTCTACTGCGTGCTCTGAAAATACAATGTCACACTTCCTCACATTTGTCAACAAACTTGTCAATGGTAAAAGTACTTGTGCACAGTGAGGTAAGAACCTACGATAAAAGTTTATCAGCCCCAAGAATTGACGCAGCTGCCTCATTGTGGCAGGGATAGGGAAATTTTGAATGGACTTGACCATCTCTGGTGATGGGGATATTCCCCCCTCTGAAATATGGTGTCCTAAAAAATTACTTCGGATTGACCAAAAGCACATTTTAATGGGTTTAGGACTATCCCATATTGCTTCAAACGTTCGAAGACCTGTCGCACATGACCGATGTGTTCCTTTCTAGTTTGGCTAGCAATAAGTACATCGTCAATATATTCACAGACGAATGGCAAATCTGACAACACCTGGTCTATGAACCGTTGGAATGTTTGTGCTGCATTCCTCAACCCAAGAGGAACTCGCATGAACTCGAACATCCCGAATGGGGTGATAATAGCCGTTTTAGGAATGTGTTCGGGCTCCACCGGTATTTGGTGATATGCTCGCATTAAATCCAATTTTGTAAAAAAACGGTTATTTTGAGCCACTGCTGTCACGTCCTGGACATGCGGTACTGGGTATCTATCTGGTTTAGTGACTGCATTCAGTGCTCTGTAGTCCCCACATGCCCGCCATGTGTTAACACCTTTGTTGACAAGATGAAGAGGTGAAGCCCATTCGCTATTTGAAGGGCGAACTATGCCTAACTTCATCATTTGCTGAAATTCAGCCTTGGCCGCTGTTACCTTTTCTGGTGCTAAGCGCCTAGCTTTGCTATGAACGGGCGGACCCTTTGTTTCGATATAGTGGGTGGTGGAGTGTGGCAAAACGTCCCTATGGAAAGAAGGCACTGAAATTGAAGGGTATTCCTTCAAGAGACTCAGAAAATCGTTATCCTGGTTTGCATGTGCCACTGCTGGACACAATGGAGTACCAGTCCTAACTACCCCACACGCTGTGAGATGCGTTTCTGGATCTTTCAGACACTGGCCTGTTATATCCACCATCAAACCGAACGCCTGTAAAAAATCGATACCTAAAATAGCACTGTCTACATCCGCCACTATAAAAATGTGGGTAAATGTTCTATGCAGGCCTAAATTAAGGTCCATACACTTCTCCCCATATGTGTGTATTAACGAGCCATTCACAGCTCGTAGTGTGCATTTACAGGGAGGGGATTTCTTGTCGGCTGCAGTCGCAGGAATGAGAGACACCTGTGCCACGCTGTCCACCAAAAAGGACGTACCTGAGTTTTTGTCCACCACATACAATAGGCGGCCTGAACGAGATGCGCCGACAGTTGATGCCGCATTCTTCTGTCGGTTTAAGCTTTTCCCGAACTCTTGTAACTACACGGTGGGATACAGGAATTTGCGTTCTCCCCAAATCTCTTGTGCTTCCAGCAAATGGTCCTATCCTGCCTCCGTTCTCTGGAGTGACTGCGCGCACCCACCCGCCTTTGCTTATTCTCGAGGGTAAGTCTCGCGATGTCCTCCGCCATTTTGTTCATGCGAGCTTCCAATCTGGTCTGTCCCTCCATTAGTTTGGAGAGTAGCCCGTCTTTCTCCGATGTCTGAACGCCAGCCACCGTTGCCGACCGTGTCGACATTATATCGGCAATATGGTCGGCTATCTCAGCCACTCGTTCCACTGGCATAGATTCATCTTGTGCAGCTATTACCACCTTATACTCGGTTGGTATGCGCTGTAGGAAGATGTGTTTGACAATATTATTTTCCATTGTCCCTTCAGCCAACTTCTGCAGGCGCTTTAGAAACTGTGACGGCGTGCTATCCCCCATCGTTTCCTGTTCTAATAATTGTGAGATTCGCCTGTGTGCTGAAATTGACACAGCAGTTGTCACTCTTTCTCGTAGGGTGTCATATGGTTTCTCCGTGGGAGGAGATATAATTAGGTCTCTCACCTCGAAGATAACATCCTGAGGTAATATAGTCGCCACATGGCAAAACTTTTCAGTCTGTCCTGATATCGTTTTCTGCCGAAAATATAAATCTAGCTGTGCGAAAAACAAAGCAGGGTCATTCCGTACATCCGTTGGAATCAGACTGAATGTGGGCGACGCCATTTCACATTTATTTATGATTTTTATTATTATTATTATTATTATTATTATTATTATTATTATTATTATTATTATTATTACCTTATTTATTTATTTATAGCGACAGTTAGCTAGATGACACCGTATAGTAGTAATAGTAGGGACAGAGCAAGAGGAAGACGAAGTATGACGAAGTGTGACGTAGTGTTCACATCAGCCAATCACGAGACTGGCGCCGCGTGCAAATTGAAGAAGACGCGGTCGGCCATATTTATTGTGCGAGAAAAATGTGAATATCCCGATGAAAGGGTAACGATACTTGTATAAAATAAATCTCGGCACAAAAACGTAACTAGTCATTATTTTTTTATTTTTTTTATTTTTAACTTACTTACGTAAATGTTTTGTTTATTTATGTTTAACTACTCTGACGCCGGGATTCATGTTATGGATTATTTTTATTTAAAAATAAACTTTAATTTTACACATTTTCCTTTTGTTATTAAAACATAAAAACAAACGTTGCTTTGCGTATTCTATGTTGCTAGTTGGGGTCACCACTGTTGTGACGGGTTTAGGTTCTTCCAAGTCCCAAAACTACCGACCAGCTTTAATAATTACTAAACGTACAACAAGTATAAACGACAAGAATTTATTAACAAACATGAAAACATGACAACACTGCAATTCAGAACATTAAGGTAAAAAGATTACTCACTTCAATAGTGGGGTTTACCGGAGGAGTGAGGACTGTATTCTAGAGTTGTACTCTGCCTGTCCAACATTGTCTTTTAGGAGAATAACTTTTTGCGTCCGTGTATCATGTGTACGGACTCTCCTCTTCTTTTTTCAAGGGACCTCACTCCTTACCGTACACCGGTAATCCGGTGCTCTTATTTATTCCCCTACAACTTTGAACCCTGTCACAAGAAGAAGAATTTGGCATTCCGGAAAAAGATGGTATTCATGCATGATAATGGACCGTCCCCTTCTTCAAAAATAGCAACTGAATAGTTGGAGAGAGTTTTTGCCAGACATGGAAAAATAATGCGATGGCCAGCATGTTCTCCAGATTTAAATCCCATCGAAAATCTGTGAAGCATCTTGAAACAAAATATGTACTCCGGAGGAAGCAAGTACAACTCCAAGGATGACCTATGGCATGCTATTATCACTGCTTCGAAGGACATTTCATCAGAGGAAATCAAAAGTTTGGCATCTTCAATGGACCAAAGGCTTTTTGCTCTTGTCAATAACAATGGCAATTATATAAGATATTGATTGGATTATGAAAACATATTTAAGTCGGGTTTTTTATTATTGCTGTTCTCAGTGTACACATTCTTAGAATAATCAATGTTTCGATAATATTTCAGCTCTTCCCCATATTTTAGCATTGGTTTGCATAAAAACTTGGCACGCTGAAAAAAAAATGCAAATCACCAAAATAGCTTTCAAGTGTTTATTACTGTGCAGATTAGCTGAGAATTTTAGATCTGCGCTTCTATTAGTGTTGCCATTTAACGTGCTAAATTTCGCAAATTGTCATTGAAAACTATTGCAGTTAGAACAAAAAAAATCGATTTGCATATAATTCTGGCACGGTGTGTATATAACATTTTAGTGATTGGATAACTTTCCTTTATAAATTTAACGTAAAATGAGTAATCACTTCTTGACCGCGTAACGGTCTACGAGATATGTAAACGTTAGCATTCTTTTTTAAAGTTTGGTAGCAGACAAGTAAGAAGCAACGACAAGGTTCCTATATTTCCAACATTTTAGAAACACGTAAAAACACTTCAAATATGTTGAAAGGGGGCTGAAAATTTATAGCTCTTCAATTTTCACATATTTTTTAAAATATTTTCCTTCTAAAGATCTCCCCATTAAATATGAATTAATTTTTATTTCTTAATAATGTTAAGGTTATTAAACAATTTTAAAAATAAATAAATAAAAAGGTTAAACCTGCAGAATGCACAATTTTCTATTTTTCGACATATTTTCACCGGATCGAACAGTAATCTACTACATTATCAAAATGAGCAACTCTATCAATATTTAAATATTTTAAAGATGTTCTAAGTTCATAATACAACGTGCGAATGAATTGATCCCTCATCTTAGAACCATTCGAGGAAAACACGCATCCCTTTGTATAAATAATGTTGCATTTATTAATCTAAGGGCAATGGCATTAAAACCTTTATTATCTAATGCACTCCGTGTTGTTTTCAGTGCTAGCTACGTTTGGTTTCGCGCTCGCATTCAGTTTTTAAATGTATACAGCAAAGTGATCTCCAAGCTAAAATGTTAATATGCATTATCATCATTGATTAGGATCATGCTTAAATATTATTTTTAACAGTATTGAAACATCTTATATGAAACGAATATTTTGTATATTTTCAGTTACGCTTGGTAAGTTACGCTTGGTAAGCTACGCTTGGTGTGGTAGCAAAGGTATTTTTGGTAAGCTACGCTTGGTGTAGTAGTAAAGGTATATAACTGTTTTTTATATGGAGGCCACCACTTATCAAGGTCCAAAGTCCACTCAGGGATAAGGGTTATTGCGTGTCCACTTATCACTGAGATAGTATTGTAGTAATAATTAGTATTGGAGATTTAATAGAGCGTCTTACTTAAGAGGGCGGTTTCTCAGAAATGTGTTTGTTTTGGACTTGAAGACAGCCAAGTTGCAGTCAGGTGGGAAACAGGCAAACGGATGAGAGTTCGACGGTCGTGCATTTCTGAGAAAGAAGTTCTGCTCATGGAATCTACGTTTGCATTTAGGCACATATAACGAGTGGGAAAATTATTGACAGTAGTTTTAGCCAGACGGTTGTTTCTTGTGATAAATTGGCGAGGGGGACGAGAGAATGGGGCTCAGACGAGCATTTGCCCTGGAAATAAAGATAAAACAAAGACAGACTCGCAACGTGTCTTCTGTTGTGTATTACCTTAGCTTATATATAACCAGCCAAATTGCCTGGCCTTGCCAAGGTGTTTTTAGGTGTGTGTTGAGCAAATAAAACGTACTAGTAGGAAGGCTCGAACCTGGAGTATAATGATGGCGTCTGCGTCACCCTATTCCCGCTCGCTGAGCTCCAAATAGAGGGCCAGTGCGTCCCCTTCTAGAAACAGTGGTATTACTGCGGCCACATCATCCAGCTTCTGAATCCTTGCTACAAGGTCCACTTTTTTACGCCACGCCACGACACCACCATCGCCATTAAAAGGCTTAATCATGTTGCTTAAGCCTGCGTTGGCCATCGCCGAAATAGCTTGGAGGTATAATGGGGGGGGTTCACCTCAAATACACAAACGGAATGATCCAGAAAGATTATCGCTACAGTCCTCTGTCTCTACTCTCTCGTTGCCTTCTCTCCTGCCTGATCGGGAATAATCGTCCAGCACCGAGAAATAGACATCGTTTTATAGTCTCCATCTTCACGCACACACGAGATTACGCGAGAACGGACGAAATAAAAATGCTGGCCGCCATGTTTGTTCTTCGTTTTCTTCGCCTGAACTCACTCGCTGAGCAACCACGGTAAGACTTCTCTTTCTTGCTTCTAACCACAGATTCGAAGGTGGAAAAAAAGTGAAAGAAAATCTAACGTCTTACCACTACTCCATGACGCGACTGTAAATGTAAATCGTTCAAATTTAACGTTGTCAAGCTAAACACAGAAGATGACTCGCAAAAATAGCGTTATTTTAAATCTGCCACTGAAGGTTGTTTTTACTGTGCGGAAAACCAGCTCCCTCCAAAATAGGGCAATCTGGCAGTATCCAAATAATTTAGTAATTGTCTCAGTATGAAGGGTTTCCGCTACATTGATCAAAGACAAAATAGAGAACAGACACTACCCGGGCTAAGGCCAGGCGTTGACCCCTGCGTTCCAATAGTTTCGCCTTATTTATACTAAAAAGACAAACGCCTGAGAGAACGGCACGGTGGAATTTTGTCTAAATCGATCAACAAAATAAAAACATAGGGACGATGTCCGTTCGCGAGTATGAGATTTTACAACCTGGAAAGTATACGAAGCCTTCTAGCGGAATCTAACTGACGCGAGAACCCCCAACCGAAAAGACCTTCGTGGACATGCACAAACGCTCGCGCCTATTTTGTTCTTTATAGATTAGATTATCTCTCCATTTGCTTTCCCTCTTTCTATTACTTTTCACTTTATGGGTTTTCAATGTTTTACCTTCTCTTTATGTTTGTAATCATTTTACTATTAATTTCCTTTATCTTAATAGAAACACCTGACAAAACATTGACACTTAACGAGATTATTATAAACGCTCGAGAAGGCACATCTCTATTTGTGTTTCTAATTTCTATAAAACGCTATATAATAGACCTATGTAGTGCAACTGCAGTCAATGAAATACGTCGCTGGTCGACCATATGTCAGAATGACGCGTATTAAGCATCGCGTCGCTTTTCATGCGATGACAGGCTGAGTGCACCATCCCGGACAACGCAGTATCTTCATTGATGCGGGTGAGGGTGCAGCCATTACATGAACGATACTTGTATTCAGGTTTGTAGATTTTATGGAGTTTAATTACGACACTGATAAGATAGGTCGCATTAATCAAGTCGGACACACTTCTCATGAAATAGTGATATTTTTCGTGATATAAATTGCTAATGGTTAAATTAGTGAAAGATACGTGATTGGCTTTTTACACATGTTCCGATTAATCTTGATTAGGATGGCCTTATGAAGAGAAATGTGTTGAAAGTTATGGTTTTTAAATAGGGAATATGTGAAAAGTTATAATAAAAACGAGTAAACCTATAAGTGTGTTATTTTATAGTATTGCAAAGAAATTGTGAATAATTGTTAGATGGAATTATTGTTAATTGATAAATTGTGTTTTTTTAAGATTTGTAAATAATATATGTTCATGGTATACGTCAATTAATTTTGCAATGCAATTTAAAGACGGCTGTGTTGTAGCGTTTATAAATACACACTTAGCGAAAGGTGTTCAACTAATGCTAATATCTTTTTAAATATGAATTAAATTCAAGTAGAAAGAAAATAAAGTCTGATCAGTAGTGCAATAAAAAAGAGTTATACTGTTAGTCCAGTCAATCTAGATGAGTTCTGGCTGAACCTCAAAAAAATTGCTAACAAAAGGTTTTACTTGGATATTGGGCATGAATAACTCCTCTTTCATATAAAAACAAGTTTACCAAATTAGCTATTGCGAAAGGGATCAACGGCCGCCATCTTTAAAGGGTGCCGCTGATTATAGTTTCTCTGCTCTCCATTCAATTACTGTAAGGTTTACAAATGTAGCAATGTGAACTTGGATAGAACCACAGTTTTTATGAAATTGGTTGGTGAGAAAGTCCGAAAAAATGATGGCTGGGCATTTTCTGTTTAAAATAGAAAAAGTTATGTTGCCGACCTTGTTTCATACAAACATGTTTTGCAAACTTTGATTCCAATAAAAGCATTCCTAAGGCATACTATTCTGATGATTCTTCTAAGAAATAAAACTTTGGTAGAACACAGGATTAAGAGAGAAAGCAGGCATTTCTGAAAGTTGCTAATTACTTGCAGCAAAATGATAGGGATCAACTCATGATTGTCGACCTTCTTAAGAAAATGGAGGAAATTATCGAGGACATTAACCTTGAACCATACCGCTTCTCATACATGAATCTCGATTGCTAGAACATGTCAAAGACAAAATTATCGTTACTGAAATTAATGGAAACCCTACTGCTGTTAAATTCTTAAGTACAGCAAAATCTACTCTCAATGAATTCTATGCTCAGTGCTGCTCAACAGACATTTCAGAATAAGAGGCCACTAAAAGCATAGAGGCGGAAGGCAACCTTATCAAGAATGACAGTAAAAGTATCCAGACAAGTTTACATTACCAGTCTAAGAACGATCTTCAACAGAATGCAATTCTTGAATATGTTCCTAAAACATTGCTGACTTTTCTCAGGAAAATGTTTGCAGGCAAAAACAATGATTTTAAACTCGACTTAAGTCAACCGTGAATGCAGGCTGTAAGATCCCCAGTTATCCTTGCAATTTTACAGCTTGGTTTAGAAGTAGAAATGCATAACCAATTTAGATCGAGGTGCTTGATTGATGCATGTCTTCTCTTCATCCTATTTCGACTCTAGATATTCGACGGTACGCCTGCTCTTGTGCATGTCGCCGAGACTCTCTTCCCTGTTGAAACTGGATTGTTGCAGTCAGTAGCTGGTAATGTGGACAATAATGTAAAGAATATTGATTGAGTACACACATTTTACGGTATGGGCATCATAGCATCTCTTTCGCCCGGGAAAGTTAAAGCAAATCCAGTTCCAAGGATTCGGGTCCTTTCAGAAGATAAAATAATGGTTGGAAGGATGACTTTCACATCGCACCAAAAACAGCAGTGACATTTAAAGAACTCCAGGCCAAGAAAGTCGTCGATTCCACTGCTAATGTTGACATCCTTTGGGAGGTTTTACTAATTTTACATCCGTCTTGAACCGCATGATCAAAACTTAGGCAACTAGTGCACAGAGGAAAATATCCTGAAAAATCCTGGGTTTTTTTTTTGCGAATGATCGACATGAACACCATCAACTCAACCTGAATGTATCTACGTTATGTTACCTTAGTGATTTAGCCAGGTAAAACAAATTACACCAATTCACACATTCGATGAGCCAATTTGGTAGGAAGCAACGATGATAGTCGAATCACAGCCTAATTCTCGTCATTTGAAATAATTTGTCTTGCAACTCGATGGGCTCCATACACAGATAAGCTTGCTGGAGTAAACTGGTCATTGAATGACAGGTTCTGGATTTAGGACTTTTTGAACTTGTGCATGTGTAAAACGCAGTCAAGTACATGCTAAGTGGCAACGCAATTGCAAGAGTGATTTCTGCTCACTGTTTAGTTGATGGTACTCTTAATAATATTTTTTAGTGAAAGACTATGATTTTTCAAGTGTACATTTAACTGAGAATGATCAACCAAACAGTGATGTAGACCAGTCATTTCCTTTAAATAGAGACCTGAAGGAAGCTAAGGAGTTATTGAAAGGTCTCCTTCATGTGACTGAAACATTGGAAAATGTTCTATCACAGGGTCTGTTACCAGGATTGCCCAGAAAATCAACCATGTTAAAGATGCTATAGTTTACCAGCGAACAACAAAATTGTGGATTCAATACCCAATGATGTAGAGCCTGCAATTGTGCCTCAAGACAGAGCGCACAGGAAAATGAGAATTGCACCCTGACACTTTAAGACAAAGGCTGTCAATATTCTCTGCAGTAAGATACATACTATAGGCAAAGTCGCCCTACTTTACTTGCAGAAAGGGAGGGTCTGTTGAGAAGTCATCTAGAAATGTACCAGAAAGTTTCTGAAGGATACCATGTGATTAGACGGAGTGATCGCTACTGGGCTAGGTTGTCGACAGATCTGGTTATACTGTGAAGCATGAAGACCTCTGGAGATCTTACTCATGGCAGAGGAATGAACAAAATTCAACTATTGATTTGGATGCTATCAATGCCAGCGTGCGCTGAAATCAAGTTTACAATGCCAGAACTAGCAGGTATTCGCAATGGCATTAATATCTAGCACCAGGAACAATTCAGCTAAAAAGGAGGGAGATATAATGAATAAGTGGAAGCTCCTTGCGTTTCTCATGACATATCCATTTCATGGAAGATTCGTCCATGCACAACATTTCAAGTGGAGTAAATTGAGACAAAAAAGGAATGTGTACAGCTGTTGGAAAAAATGTCCAATTGTATATTTAAAAGCGATTACACTTGAGTCAAAAGTTTCGTTCAATTGAAGCAGTTGAAGCAGTTGAGACTGGTCCATAACTCCTATTTCAGAGACTGTGTGTTCTTTCTACCAATGAACACTCATCTAAGCAGCATCAAGGACACTTTTAGTATCAGTTTTGTGGTTATCCCCCTGCACTTTTGGATTATTTTGTACTATCGCGAGAGGCAAATAAAAACGGCTTTGTCAGACGCAGTATGGGCACTGACTTCCCTGTACAATCAATCCCACTGTCGTCAGATCCACAGTATATCTTAGATGGTGGAGAACTACTTCACCGCCTCCCATGGAAAAAAGGTCACACGTTTGAGAAAATCTGTTCATAATGACGCAGATATGAGAGAAAGAGATATGGAAAGGCGTGCATTGTCTTTGATCAGTATGAAAGTGGTCCATCCATAAAGGACGCGATTCTCCGACGCCGAACCAGGGGGTTCGTTGGTGTAAATGTGGTATGGTGTTCAAATAAAAAAAACGATGTTTTTCTCGCTAATCAACAAAACAAATAATTGTTCATTACCTTGCTGGTAAAGAGTTTGAAAAATGCAGTATTGCATGCATCTGAAGACGCTGACCTATTGATTGTGAAGACTGCTCTTAAACTTGCACAGACAAGTGAAACACTTTCGATTGCAGATGCCACTGATCTATTTGTACGTCTATGTCATAATGCCAATAGAGGTAATTGTTATAAAATCGTCAGGCCACAACAACGGCTGGTGAAAAAAGAGTAAAATGCTGGAACACCAACGAGATGAGGAAATCTTTGGGGGAGTTGCTTTTCTAACAATTAACTGTTTCATTCTTGCACTACTGGGTTGTAATTCTACATCCAGTGTTCATGGAATTGAGAAGACAGCATCCTTTCGAAAGGTGATTAACAATAGAAACTTTCTCAAAATGGCAGAAGTATTTGGAAAAGACAGCAATTCAGAAGAATTTATTAAAGCTGTGGAGATGGCTGTCGAGGATCTGTACAATGGTAATGATGGAGAAACATTAATCATATCCGACTGAAGCGCTTTAAAAAAAGCTAAAAGTATGTGGAGGCCAAATCTTTGCAACCAACAGGAGCAGCTATTAAACTCCAAAGTCTTCAGGTTTACTTCCAAATTTAAGAATGGAACGGTAGAAACCAACAAAAACCTGACGAGTGGGGATTGAAACTTTTAGATGGTAAATTACAACCAATCAAATCTGACTTGCCATCTGCTCCTGTGAATTTATTGGGTATAATTACGTGTAACATGATATTCACTGTTCAAACTTTGTAACTTCAAAGGCCTCCACTGGACCAAGTCACCACAGCCAGATTTTCAAAATGATTAATTGACCTTTGACTATTTATTGGCAATATATGTTCTTTGCTCCGTTCATACACTTGTTCTGTGGTGGACTTGCAAGAGCCTGGCTGCGAGATTCAACCCACTGACCATTTCTTTATTGTAAATTGAACTTATTTGTACGTATATTTTTATGAAATCTCAGGAATTGATGAGATTTTTTTCCCTGAAGAAGGTTACTCAATCTGTTTTTGTATCTTCAGATTTGTATTTGAAAGAAAGAAAAAAAACCTGAGAAAAATGGCAGGGGATAGTCATTTTCTTGCGTTAGTTAATGATTAAGCATATATTTAAAACGCAAAGAATATATCAAGCTAGCTTACAGTAAGCTCTCTGTTGATTTCTATACAATAAATAAAATATTTCTTATTTAGGAAAGGTTTTTTTCTCAGGGAAAACGTGTATTCTTGTCAGTAATTATCAGGAATAATAAACATACATGTCACGAAATGTGAGGAATTATATGTCTCCAAGTTTTAATATTAAGTATGATTTTTACCATTTTGAAAGGCCTTGGAAAACTAGTGAAAAAGATGACACGGCCGATATCCCCGCCTTTCATGATTTGGTAATTGTTAATTTTTTCGCGAGTTATCGCATTTTACGTTAGCGTGCAAAGTTAAGTAAAATTTCAACTCTTTAAAAGGTTGCTTTATCAGCCTTGGCAACCTAACAAAGAAAACCGACACGGTCGAGATTTCGGCCTTTTATAGTATGCTAATTGGTAATTTTTTCTAATTAAGTATTGTCTTTTGGACTAGTTTTACCTCAGGGTCCTTATGCTGAAAAAAAAACACGGCGACTTTTGATCCCTTTCGTCAACGCTAAATTTGGTAAAGTTTTTATCCCTGCCCACCGTTCAAGTAAAAATATATGTTTTCAATTGTTTTCAGGTTCAGTCACAATTTGACTGGACTATGTGTTGCTGTGCAAGTGTAAAAGCAGATAATCTGTGTAATCGGGATGGTTAAACGTAGAATTCAATTTTGTCTTCTTATATGTTTTTCACATTTACAAATGAATTAAGTAGAAACCAAATTTTGTACGTATGACGTTATCCAATAGTATTTAATTTTTGATGAATTCTAAATAAAAGCACTGTAGTTTTTACAATGTAAACTTTTTTCTTAATTTACAGAAAATGTGTAAATGAAGCCTGTATTTTTTAATAAAAGTAAATATTTTTTTTACTGTGTTTTAGTTAAGATTTGTCGAATGAACACCTCACCGACTTCATATGTATCTTATGAAAATCATAAAGATATTTTGACGAGTAGAAAAAGAACTACATAATATATATTTGTAACTACCTTAATTATGAGGGTTTGAATGCCAACTCTTACTGTGGCAGCACTATGAATTTAATTGTGAAAAATGTCAGATTTTTTATTTGTCGTAGGTCACGTACTGTCAGCATGCGACGCTCGTGGATGAATAAATGGTGTCGCTCTAAATGCCATGCAGATTTCTGTGTTCTGCTGTATGATTCTAGAGTCTAGCAATATGCTTTTTACGATCGCCAGATGCATAATTGAACGTAGCGTTATGAGAATCTCACTCCAGTTTTGAACGGTAGTTTGACTAACTAACATAAGTCAAATACTCGCATATATATGACTTGAAATGTAGCGGTGATGCAATACAATATGATATAAAACAGGAATTATTCTCCAAAATAACAAGGTGTTTATTTTTAATATATTTTCTTAAATTTAATAGCTAAATAAAAATTATATTACTACAGAAAACGGCAGATCATGTCTTTTACATTGTTAAACTAAACCTAAATTACAATTTGAATTTACACGAAAAATATATTTTCTAGGTTGTTTTCCTGGCTTAAACTTTCTCTCTTTTTTATCTTTACACCCCCTCTTATTTGACATCTTGACCCTTTATATTGATCAGTAAAACGAATCTGCATTCTCTCGAGTGATGGCAATTCTGCTGTCCATTACTCTTAGTGCACATCCCATGTCTTCTTCGTGAAACGAAAACGGAAGGGTTAGTCGCGGAACATCATGGTGTTCATGGGATGACCCCTGCCAAGTGACCCGCATGACTTTACCAGATACCGTTAACCTCGTCCTCGTGTACTAGTAACACATAAATTTCTTTGCCGATTTTCTGACAGGAACTGAACAGCCCAGCGTTATGGAAGAACGAAATACTAATCCCGGATCCTTCTAATAATAAAGGACACATACGCAAATAAAACTAAATGCAGAGTACGTAATAACATTACTATTTACCTATCACCTTAACCAAACAAAGACATACACACAATATATATATATATATATATATATATATATATATATAAATATATATGAATGAAATAAGAGAGATAGATAGGTAGATAGATATAGATATAAATATAATAAATAATAATTAATAAATTGCTATTTTAAAAGTATTTATAAAAATGTAACCAATGACGTTAAGTATTTGCAGTAATTATTGATCATTATATTTAATATCAGGCTACACAGAATACTCAAAGTTTTATCCATGCTAAGATTAATCACGCTTATGCGAGGAGTTGTGGTAGTCTTGACTAACTAAAAAATCAATCGAATGTGCGTATATAAAACCAGGAGGCTACTACAACTTCTCGCATAAGCCTTATGAATCCTAGCGTGGATGAAACGAGGAATATTCTGTGTAGCTTAATTGCCATATATTTTATAACTTACTACCGAGTTCTACCTAATGAAGAGCACTGTTGAAGTAAATACTAAAAGTTTACGCATAAGTTTATACTTTCCTATATTAATTTTTGTGATTAACGGAAGTAGTCATATATATATATATATATATATATATATATATATATATATATATATATATATATTATATATTTATAATTTTTTGTTTTCTATATGCCTATATATATATGATATATTTATAATTATTTGTTTTCTATATGTTTATATATCATATATGCACTAAGTATTATCAAAAACAATACAAAGCGCACACAATTAATTTTTATATGAGAAAAAGTGTAGATGCGTTGCATTATCTGCTAAGTTTTGGCTTAATAAGTTTAATAAGGTAATTTTGAGTCCGAACTATTAATGTTTATTTGAAAATAAGAATAATAAACTATTCTAAATTGTCAATTATATTTTCTGCACACGTTCTGACACACATTGTGCTCACGTTTATTTTATTACACTTTTTCCTACTGTTCCCTCGTTTGTCAATGGTACCGGATTATTAGTATATGCGAATTTTAGTAATATTCGCCAATATTTACAATTAATTATTTCAGTTGTTTTTATTTTACATATATGCATGTTTTTCAAATTTAGATAAACAGAAAACAAATGGTGCAAGTGGCAGGATCACAATTATGCATAATGTATCAAAGAACATTGTCTTAGAGTGGGGTATATTCTGGATGAAATGCAATATCTCATGTGGCATAGTTGTCTGTCAATTTTGGAAATAACTGGTCTGTATATTATTAGAAACCCTATGTGATTAGCGATAGCCAACCTGTACTTTGCCAAGGATCAAGTCTACTGCAGTTCACCTAGATCTGTAAAATAAAATCGTTCCAGGGTTGAATGAAAGGTTCTGGCCCAGAAATCAGTTACAACGCCGTGGAAAAAAAACTGAGGGAAAGTGACAATGAAGAATAGTGTCACATTTTAGCACAGAGATAAAACTAAGATGTTTAGATCACTAGCAATGATGTACATAAATTAAGATTCAAGCAAATGTGACTTTGCTGTATGCCCATTACCGTAAAATATTTAATAATTTATAAAGTTAAGTTAAAAATTAAATAATTATTCACTTGACATTGTTCTATTAAATGCATTCTCTCCGATTGAAACATGAAAGAATCAGCGAACCTTGGTTTCTACATTCGGCACGAAATATTTTTTATTCATTTAGCACCACTGAAGACGAATCCAACCCAAAAGAAAAAAGGACCGAGCCGGGCATGCAACGAACTATCAGCGAGACGGCGACAATAACAAAGACAGATATTGCATAAACGATCAGCATGTACAAACATTCCCCGCATGTATATATATATATATATATATATATATATATATATATATATATATATATATATATATATATTTAAAGTGATGGTTGTGTAGTTCCAACGAGAGAAAAAATGTATATTTAAAAGAGTGTAGCCATCAACAATTGTGTGTTTTTTTAAAAGGTTTTCATCATATTTTTATTTTAAAATATTTTTATAACGCGTTTCGAGCTTAGGGTGTGCTCTCTTCAGATATTTTCGTAAAAAGTTTTTCTTTAAAATGGGAGTTTGTAGATATGCCTCCGCTGATATTAAATATGTTTTTCATAGTGATGCGATGCGTGTGTTCAGTATTCAGACGTTCTGTCTCAAACTTTAAGTGTTCACAGTGACCGGTCGAAGTTAGTTTCAAAGAGTGTTTTTTAGTCCATATGGTGAAGGTTTTTATGGCTTTTTTAGGGTTCTTTTTAAAGACTTTCTTTCCCCATGTATAGCATACACTCACACACAATCACATAAGCATACATATACATTCATGTACATGTACACATGCACACGCACACGTACGCAGGCACACACACATACACACACGTAGATACATAGAAATATATGTAGGAGCATACATATATACACATATACATACCCACCTACACACCCACACACGTACTCGCATACATCCACCGCTAACAATTATTTTTATTTTTTTATTATTTTTTATTTTATATATATATATATATATATATATATATATATATATATATATATATTTATATATATATCTATATCTATATATATATATATACTTTTATATATACGGATATCGTGTAAGAGTGTCCTGTTCCTGGTTATATATACTTTTTTTTTTCCAACCAAAACACGCATGTATATATGCGCTTAATCATTCCGACATACGTACACGCACCCACACACACACAAGTAAGATGGAGAATAGGTAGAAGATATATATACACACATACACGCACATACACACATATATGCACACACATATATGTATGTGCACATACACTCACAAACATCCACATACTATGTAGGCACACACACATACACACACACATGCACACACACAGACATATGCAGGGGCTCACATATACGCGTATATCCATATCCACACGAACACATTCACCCTCTCATACATGTGCATACATGTGTATATATATACACATACACACACATACATACGGATGTGTATACACTCATCCACCCATATATATATATATATATATGGGCACATGCACTCACAATCACACACACACATACATATTCATACATTCCACCTTATGTATATATTGGTTGAAGTTTCCTTTCCAATCCATGCACATATGCATACATGGATTCGGTCACTCAAACATAAGTGCACGTATACATACAAACAAGATGTAGCATAGATAACAGATGATATATAATTATACACACACGCATACACAATCATATGTGCACACCCACGCACACACACACATATACACACGCACACACGCGCGCACATACACATACATACGTTTAATTTCTAGTTGTTTGTTTGTTTAAGAGAAATGGTACTGTACTGGGTATGGGCGCGCGCACCCGCGAAAGTGTGTGCGTGCCTTATTGTGCTTTTTTGTTGTTTCGTGTGTGAGGGTGCACACGCTGCACACCTACCCAAGCATGCATGCGTGTAAGTGTATTTTGTGTTTTGCCTATTTATGTGTATAATTATGGAGAGATGTTTAAGGCGGGGTTAAACTTTGCTATGAATTTTTTTTCTTGAGTAAGCAAGTAGAAGTAGTTGTCAGTTTGGAAGATGGGCATTATCTCGAATCTGCCTCCACTGCATGGGTGTATATGTTGTGATACATGTAGGTGTCTATTTTCCGCGATTTTGATGTTGGATCGGTGTAGGGCTACTCTATTACTAAGGTTTTTTGTAGCGCCTATGTAGGATTTATCGCATGCTGGACATTTTATTACATAGATCACGTTTTTTGAGGTGCAATCTAGGTTTTTTTAAATTTTGAATGTTTGTATGGGGTTCGTAAATGTGTATGTGTTTCCCTCTAATATTATGTTGCAGACTCCACATCGTTGTTTGTTGCATTTTGTGACTCCTTTTGTTGCGTCTTGATTGAGTTTGGATGAGGTAAGAATGCGTTTTAGGTTTTTGGGTTGGCGTTTGCTTTTTATTATTTTTGTTGTTTTAAGGAAATTGTTTAGTTTGCTGTTTTGTTTAAGTAGGACGAGGTTTTTCGTTATCTCTGTGAAAAGCTCTGGGTTGTTTGTGTTATGTGTGGAGACGTATGTTAGGATTTGTTCTTTGTTTCGTTCTTTAGGGGTTCTCAAATCTTCTACTGGTATATTTGTCGCAAGTTGGATCCCTTTGTCTATAAGTTGTGATGGGTATTTTCTTTTTCTTAAATTTATTTGAAACTAACTTTGACCGGTCACTATGAACACTTAAAGTTGGAGACAGAACATCTGAATACTGAACACACGCATCGCATCACTATGAAAACATATTTTATATCAGCGGAGGCATATCTACAAACTCCCATTTTAAAGAAAAACTTTTTACGAAAATATCTGAAGAGAGCACACCCTAAGCTCGAAACGCGTTATAAAAATATTTTAAAATAAAAATATGATGAAAACCTTTAAAAAAACACACAATTGTTGATGGCTACACTCTTTTAAATATACATTTTTTCTCTCGTTGGAACTACACAACCATCACTTTAAATATAAATAACTACAACGACAGAATGCCAGCAACAAGAAAAAAGTCTCTGGAGGACCTGATGGATTCACAGACAAACCTCTCCATAGAACACACACATCTCGAGGAGTGATTGCAGCAACTAAATGAGAAAAGGGACCGAATAATCCAGCTCATTTCCAACCAACAGGCTAAGAAAGAGATACAATTTGAGGAAATCATTAACCAACTCAAAGCACAACAATAATACCTGGAATACTTTAGAAGACCATATATACAGAATGAAGTACTAAAAACCAAGAAACGGAATCTCCAAAACTGGAACATCCTCCTTAAACAAAGAAAAATGGCTTTTTACCATGCAGTAAAATGCAGTGACACCGCCGCAACATACAAGACATGTCTAACGATGGAGGACCAATTCATTCCATATAAATTCCGGGAAAAAATTACACCACAAGATACAGAGGAACAAGTGAAAATTAAAAAAACCCTAAGTATTTCAAAACTTCAGGCCGAAATCGACATACGGGAAGACAAAAAAAGTACACTCTACGGAGAAGTACACAGAAATTGACAATAAAGTTTTAAAAAAAAATCAAGGAACTCTGCCCCAAGGAAACACACCAACCCCTCTTGGAACTCTGGGATTCTGAATGCAAAAAAAAGGAGGAAAAATCCAGGGAAATCATTGGACGGAAAATAACCTGGCTAAAAAACCTGCCGGAAAAAGAAAAAAAGCAAACAATCGACAAACACATACAAGGACAACTAGGAACAGAACACTCTTACACGATATCCGCAAACACAGAGATCACATAACAAAGGTAAGAAACGAAACATACACCATACAAAAACACATTCACACAACAGATACACTTACACACAAAGACGCAACCACAATATATCCACGTCATACACAAATTCCCAACAACTGGCCCAGCCAAAACGCACACTAATAACACCTCAAAATTACACAAGAACCCGCACCCTTAACAAACACAACACACCAGACAACATATCACACAATACATCTCCACAAAAATACCCACTTATATACAATCCTAAGCAATACAAACCTAACTATTACCACCCAATTCAGCGAACACAATCAAAAGTCCATTCCCACAGACACTACATCGCTAACACAAACAACGAAAACATACCTTTACTAAACAACCCCTACCAAAACATCCCCACAATGCAACACAACTACCTGAGACATCACATAATTCAAAACACTACCTACAACTCTCACCCCTCATATCCCACACAAAGAAACAAACCCCTAATGCACCTCCCCCATCAACGGGAACAATCAGAAAATCCCATGCAACACCAATCCCAACAAACAGACCTTCCCTACAACAAACCCCGACAACACAACCCTATACAACAATGTATGTATCCTCAACAGCAACACCAATTCCAACTGAAACACAACTATCCAACACAAAAAACATATAACGACAACCCATTCAACCATTTATCACTGAACCCTCACAATATTGTACACAACACTCATTTTACAAGGAGACATCACATCACCCTAAAACACACCACTCCTCGAAACAAGGAAACAAACAACTCCCAGCATTTTTTTAGGAAGCCCCCAGGGAACAACAATTCCAGGTTAGAAAAAATTAGACCCAAAATCATCAATTTATCCACATACTCCTTATCAAAGAACGAAATGGAAATACTGAAGCTGGGCCTCAAATTCTGCCCCACCCCTAAAAGCAATATAGCAGAACTAAAAAAGGACCTTAAAGAATTCGAACGGAAATTTAGACTAATAGAAACACTAGATAACAAACGGGACAAAGATGATTCTTTAGTAAAAAACAAATCAACATATTTCCCTAATAAACAGAACAACACAAAAGAACTAAACAGCTACTTCGAAAATCTCTGGAACATTCACCTCCAAAAAAACACAAAACCACAAGCAACCTCACACATAAGCAAAAACAAGCACTCGAAAAGATCCGTAATAATAATGACATAATAATAAAGGAAGCAGACAAAGGCAGTGCCGTAGTAATCATGGACAAAACGTATTATGAAACAAAAATTACAGAATTACTGGATGACAAACACTACTATAAACCCATTAGTACCAACATAGATAACACCACCATCTCAAAAATCACAAAACTTTGTACAACACACAACAAAATATTAAAAAAGAAAGAAAATGACTTCCTCACAAATTTCATTACAAAGACCAACAACTTCTACGGACTGCCTAAAATACACAAATCTTGCACAATAAAACTTGCCATCGATACACAAAACTCAGAATATATTAGCGCTCCAAACCCTAGTGACCTTACATTTAGACCCATTGTAGCAGGACCAGCCTGTACGACAAGCAGACTTAGCAACTTAATAGGCATCTTATTACAACCTTTCACAGATCAAGTTAAGAGCTACATAAGGGACGACATCCATTTTCTTACTATCTTACCACATACAGTAGAAAACGGGACACTATTAGTTACATTTGACGTTAGCAGTTTATATAGTAATATACCCCATGAATTAGGAAAAGAAGCAATACTATTTTGGATCAACAGACACGCACAAAAAACTACATCCCAGATTTACAAAGCAATTCATTATCGATAGTATAGACATAATTCTAAATAATAATTCCTTCGAATTCAACAATACCAACTACATCCAAACACTAGGTACAGCAATGGGAACGAAAATGGCACCGACTTACGCAACCCTTACATTAGCCTACCTAGAAGAAACCTTATATAAAAAATAGAACAAAAATTTGGCCACAGCACTAAAATACTGTTTGTAGAATCATGGAAAATGTACTTAGATGACTGCTTCATCCTATGGAAACCCACATGGGGGGACATCACAGACTTACACACCATACTCCAGAACCTACACCCAAAAATTAAATTCACCATAGAACAAAGCTCTACAGAATTACCTTTCGTAGACATACTGATAAAGATTAAAGACAATAACATTATCACAGACATTTACCGCAAACCTACAGACACCCAACAACACCTACACTTTAAAAGTCACCACCCTAAAAGCTGCATAAAATCAATTCCCTACACCCTAGCACGTAGAATCTGCACCATAATCACGGACAATAACCTTCGAAAAATCCGACTCAAGGAACTACGAATAAATTTAAGAAAAAGAAAATACCCATCACAACTTATAGACAAAGGGATCCAACTTGCGACAAATATACCAGTAGAAGATTTGAGAACCCCTAAAGAACGAAACAAAGAACAAATCCTAACATACGTCTCCACACACAACACAAACAACCCAGAGCTTTTCACAGAGATAACGAAAAACCTCGTCCTACTTAACCAAAACAGCAAACTAAACAATTTCCTTAAAACAACAAAAATAATAAAAAGCAAACGCCAACCCAAAAACCTAAAACGCATTCTTACCTCATCCAAACTCAATCAAGACGCAACAAAAGGAGTCACAAAATGCAACAAACAACGATGTGGAGTCTGCAACATAATATTAGAGGGAAACACATACACATTTACGAACCCCATACAAACATTCAAAATTAAAAAAAAACCTGGATTGCACCTCAAAAAACGTGATCTATGTAATAAAATGTCCAGCATGCGATAAATCCTACATAGGCGCTACAAAAAACCTTAGTAATAGAGTAGCCCTATACCGATCCAATATCAAAATCGCGGAAAATAGACACCTACATGTATCACAACATATACACCCATGCAGTGGAGGCAGATTCGAGATAATGCCCATCTTCCAAACTGACAACTACTTCTACTTGCTAACTCAAGAAAAAAAATTCATAGCAAAGTTTAACCCCGCCTTAAACATCTCTCCATAATTATACACATAAATAGGCAAAACACAAAATACACTTACACACATGCATGCTTGGGTAGGTGTGCAGCGTGTGCACCCTCACACACGAAACAACAAAAAAGCACAATAAGGCACGCACACACTTTCGCGGGTGCGCGCGCCCATACCCAGTACAGTACCATTTCTCTTAAACAAACAAACAACTAGAAATTAAACGTATGTATGTGTATGTGCGCGCGTGTGTGCGCGTGTATGTGTGTGTGTGTGCGTGGGTGTGCACATATGATTGTGCATGCGTGTGTGTATAATTATATATCATCTGTTATCTATGCTACATCTTGTTTGTATGTATACGTGCACTTATGTTTTAGTGACCGAATCCATGTATGCATATGTGCATGGATTGGAAAGGAAACTTCAACCAATATATACATAAGGTGGAATGTATGAATATGTATGTGTGTGTGTGATTGTGAGTGCATGTGCCCATATATATATATATGGGTGGATGAGTGTATACACATCCGTATGTATGTGTGTGTATGTGTATATATATATACATATGTATGCACATGTATGAGTGGGTAAATGTGTTCGTGTGGATATGGATATACGCGTATGTGTGAGCCCCTGCATATGTCTGTGTGTGCATGTGTGTGTGTATGTGTGTGTGCCTACATAGTATGTGGATGTTTGTGAGTGTATGTGCACATACATATATGTGTGTACATATATGTGTGTATGTGCGTGTATGTGTGTGTATATATATCTTCTACCTATTCTCCATCTGACTTGTGTGTGTGTGGGTGCGTATACGTATGTCGGAATGATTAAGCGCATATATACATGCGTGTTTTGGTTGGGGGAAAAAAGTATATATAACCAGGAACAGAACACTCTTACACGATATCCGTATATATAAAAGTATATATATATATATATATATATATATATATATATATATATATATATATATATATATATATATATAAAATAAAAAATAATAAAAAAATAAAAATAATTGTTAGCGGTGGATGTATGCGAGTACGCGTGTGGGTGTGTAGGTGGGTATGTATATGTGTATATATGTATGCTCCTACATATATTTCCATGTATGTACGTGTGTGTATGTGTGTGTGCCTGCGTACGTGTGCGTGTGCATGTGTACATGTACATGAATGTATATGTATGCGTATGTGATTGTGTGTGAGTGTATGCTATACATGGGGAAAGAAAGTCTTTAAAAAGAACCCTAAAAAAGCCATAAAAACCTTCACCATATGGACTAAAAAACACTCTTTGAAACTAACTTCGACCGGTCACTGTGAACACTTAAAGTTGGAGACAGAACGTCTGAATACTGAACACACGCATCGCATCACTATGAAAAACATATTTAATATCAGCGAAGGCATATCTACAAACTCCCATTTTAAAGAAAAACTTTTTACGAAAATATCTGAAGAGAGCACACCCTAAGCTCGAAACGCGTTATAAAAATATTTTAAAATAAAAATATGATGAAAGCCTTTAAAAAAAAACCCACAATTGTTGATGGCTACACTCTTTTATACATATATATATATATATATATACATACATACTTTTGCTTTCTTGCTTACTCATGAAAACTTTATGTTTTGCGCAATTTCTTTCATTTTATTAATGTAAATTTTAATTACATTATATTGATAGACCGCTATCTCATATATTCCAACGGAGGGGCTTAAGAAAATAACACCTCTTTAAGTGCAGTTGCTTGAAACGCTCCTCCACTTGGTACACCGGCTATATTTCTCAAGTAGTTCTCGAATTTCTTTTTAATAACACCATTGTGTCTATAATTGCTTGATATATAGATGTTTTCTTAAGTGACAGTTCCTTTTCATGCCCTACACAAGACCTTGATATTAAATTATGCATTGTAAACTGAATACTTGTATAGCATTATTGTATGTTTTTAACAGATTATTATACTACGTATCACGCGTCCATAAATGGGTTTAATACACGCACACACTTGCGCGTATGCATCAGTTATATTAAAGATGTTATAGATCTTACAAAACAACATAAGCTACACATACATTTTAATATTCAAAAAATATTACACAATAATTCGTTTTAAGATACCATTATTCAGAAAAAAATGTTAGCTTGCAATGTTTTAACATAAACATATGAAATTATTTTATAAGTGCTTACCTATATCTTCCGATCGTTCCTTTACCTCACTTTCCTTGTCCGTATAACTTTCCATCGCTATTTTGCTTCATTTTGCCATTTACCCATGAGATTACCGATTTAATATTACTGAGTTGAGATATTTGTGAAGACAAAGGAGAGGATATATTAACTTTATAGAAGAGATATAATTTAGGAGAAATCCGAGTTCTCTTATTATATCCCAAATAGGAGTTGCAGAGTCCGAAATCAGCAATTATATAGACTTATTGTTCGCTATCCGCTTCCAGGCAGTGATGCTGTTTATTATCTATGGTTTCAACATATTTGATAATGTACATATATTTACAGATATTCAGCAAATATAGGACCCTCTAGACACTCGCAATGGCTAGTAGTATAAACATATTCCGATTCTCTGATCAAAGAATTACGCATTGTAAACTAAATCGAATTAAATTACGATTATGCAGTTTCAATTAAGAATCTATGTTTTAATCAAATAAATAAATCAACTCTAATTGAACGAAAATATTCAAAACCTTAATAGCAAAAGCTACAGTTTTATTTATTGCATCTTGATAAATGATTTCATATTTTTCGCTCTATTCCTTGTCTGGAAGCAATTGTCAATATCCAGGTGCCACCTATGATGGATATCCGAATGTGATGACAAGACTCGCTTGAAAGCATCTGCCTCACGAGGACATTGAAATATTTCAACGCCAACGATAGCTGGCCAGCAGTCAGCTAACATACGCTGATATTTCCAGGCTCCATATTTTTCCTTGTTTAAATATTTTCTTGACATTTGACAAACGCAAATCAATAAAATTATAGGCGCTGTGAGAGTGATGTTAAATTGATAAATCAGTTTATATGAATATACCATATATAGTAATGAAAGCTATCACAGCAAGAAATAAATAAATCATATATATTAATGTAAATATATTTGTAAACAGCGTCTACTAAAAAAAATGATTGGATATAAATAAGTACAGATATAGATGAATACCTTAATAAAATTATTTAATGACTACCTTAGGTTAAAGCATCTATAGTCCTACGTAAAGTTTATTAGTTTTTACTAATCCCAACTCTTTGGAGATTCTGTCTATGCCACTTTTCTTACTTTGTTCTATATAGAGAAAAATGACATTTTAGCATTTTCTCCTAATCATTTTTTGTCAACAAGATATTAGATGATTCCAAAATTTCCTATTAAATATTTAACGTTGAAAGAAACAGCGATTCTCAGTATGGTAACGTTTTCTCCAGGTTGATGTTTGTACGGTAGGCTTCTTGGCCGTATATAAGCATTGAATATATAAGTACTGTTTATGTTATTTCATTATGTTTCTAATTTTTCGACATGAGGATTGATTAGTCGTATTATTGAGATTATTAATGCTACTTTTCTATTCTTGTTTCCTGAAAGCTCTGTCCCATGAATAAGGTGTCGATGTGTCTGTAAAATTAATGAACATACTGTCGATTTCTTTGTAATTTCAGATACTTCACAGATGAATCAACTAGTTAGTCGTTGTTAGCACGCACTCTATGGCTGCAGGAAAGCTCGTCGGACTGCAATATTAAGTTACATATGTTAATCTTATATATAATAACAGTGGCGCAGTATTCCCTTCTGGACCAAAAGAGGTTTACAACAACAGATGGTGCATGCAAATTTATTAGGTTTACGCTACTAGCAATTGCCTTATAAAAGTATGGAAGGAAATTATAGACATGTTTATTCATACTATTAAACATTACATTTTATCGTTGGAGTGACATCGTCAAGATTGGACAGATATACACTGGAGTAGCTGTTTTTCTCCTCTAAAAAAGTACTACTCCCACTACCATTCGACACCGAGAGGTTTTCTACAACAGGGTCATATATTGGGGTTCGTTCTAATTTTCTGTCTCATATACTTATACGCACACCATAGTCTTTCCTTATATCTATCTCAAAACATACTGATTTCTGCCTCTTCATATTTCACATTGGCTTACAAGTACATATACTGCACTCCGGAATGCACGAAACCTCATTCAAAACAGAACAATTCAGAGATCGAAAAAAGATGGCTTCCCCGATTATATTAGGCAATCATCATCGATTAAATACTATTACAAACTTCGGAAATTCAAAAATACAGAAAGAAAAAAAAACTTTATCTTTATTACCAGACAAGATATAATTTCAATGCTATTACTTTAGTAAGAAGCAAGTACTATTTCCCTAGCTTATAACTAAAATACCTTTGTCGCTTCTTTCATTTTTTACATACACGCCTTCTAATTATTTTAACATTTTTTAATGTATAAAATTATAATGTTTTTTTTTTTACATTACGAAATTGTTTAAATAAAATTATATTTTCTTCCGTGAACTTGTAATAATTATTTTTTTACAATTTTATATTTATACTTTTGTATACAATAACTGCTTTCGCTTACGAATGCATTCCCTTCGGGGGGGGGAACTTGGTGTATTACTTATTTGTAGGTTATCAGACACAGAAGAAATCGACGGATGAAGAAAAGAAGCGGAGTATACCGAGTGAACAGCATTTAAATACATAAAAAACAAATAAATAAGAAAGACAATAAAAAACTTACTGTAACAATTACATTTTATTCTGTTATATTTATTCTTTATGTCAACTATTTTTTTTTTCGTAATAAAACTTGAATTAGTGAAACTTATTTTTTATAACGCAACGTATCGATATCCACCGAAATAGCGGTAACGTCATACGTTACGCGTTGAGCAGTAGCTTTAAGTGTTTTCCTCGCTTCTGCATTAACTTTGCCTTTCTTTTTTTTTTAAAGAAAAAGCTTGCATTACTTCTTTTCCATGAGTTTTTTGAAAACGCAAATCGATCTAAAACAAAAGTATATTGTTTCGTCCTATTTTGCCATTATTTGTTATTTAAAAGAACCGTTTTATGTATTATGTTTTATTTTGCAGCTCACTTAAAATGGGTTCTTTCTTAAATACCGTATACATTTATATAGTAACGTAAAGGTGACTACAGGAATTATAGTAACGTAAAGGTGACTACAGGAATTATAGTAACGTAAAGGTGACTACAGGAATTTAGATCCATTTTAAGAAACACAGGCTTCGATAGTTTTTTTCTTTCATAACTCAAGTCTTGCGAACAGAAATACCTTCCGCGTATCTTTACCCTGAATCATACCCTGGACTTCCAGCAAATTTTGTGACAACCCGGCTTTAATCACAAAATAGAGTGTCTATTTTGAAAGCCATTTTTAACATGAGGAGGTTGGGTGTTGGCCAACAACAAAACAACAGCCGTATTTTAAATTTTCACGCGGTGGGAAGTGCATACTACCACCGGGCACCGCCGATTAACTGATCCTGCTAGTTGTAAATAATAATCACATTGTGGGAGTCATTATCTACCTAGAATATCTATCTGAATGTGATTAGAGAGTTACTTCCCTTAAAGTGATGTTTAAAAAAAAATATCTTTCCTGAGAAAGATTTGGGCGGCCAAGCATCTTGATCCCGTGGTGATGATATCCATTGCTCAAATTTTACACTGTAATCCTTGAGATCTCGCTTTAGCTCATGCTTGAATCTGAAGCCAAAGACGACCAACACGTCGAGTAACCTCTTTCAAAACACTATGTAATAGATTGTGAGGTAGGCGTTCACATGACATTCAGTTTACACTGCCTGCCAACCGAAGTCTCATCGATTTAAGTGTCGAGGAAAGTGCATGGGAACCTTCCCGTTTTAAAAGCTCTTCGTTTGCCGTTCGGTCCTCCCATGACACGACAATGATTGATTGGAGACATCTTGTACAAAAGGCACTAACGCCAGACTCTTGAAGACAATATATAGACCACGTCGCAGTCTCATAGAGAAGAACATTCAACACTCACACTTCGTACACATCGATTCTCGACTTAATGGCCAGATGCATGTTCTTTAACACGCGCTGGGTGAGCCTACCAAATGTTGTATAGATTAGGCCTATCGCGTGATTAGTTCGGTGTTCAAAGTAATGATTTGGCGATAGTAACACAAATATATTTTAATCTACGCACATTATCCATGGTTGTTTTATCTCTTGTGAAATAAACACTCTGATAAGTGGTAGGTATTGACGGTTTTCTTATGATTGCTTTTTTGTCTTTAATGTTCAAATAAGTTTGAGAAAGAATCTAGAAGTCGTTGAAAATCCTCGCCGGAAGATGTGCAAAGAGCAGCAGCATCAGCATAGAGGAGTTTACAGACAACTAGTTCCTGAACTCTCAACTTAGCTTTGTATCGTGGGAGGGTTAAAAAGTTCCCATTGTCACTGGTGAGGAGCGAAACCCCCACAGATTTACCGACATTCTGATATGCTTGTTAGAAAACAAACGGGAAGTACATCCTGAATAGCTCTGTTTGACTCCGCGATTGATCGGGCAAGTCTCCCACATACTGAAATCGCCCATACACGTTCTGGTGAAATACCGTAATGAGTGATAGCAGGTTAGGGGGGCATCCTGCTTTCTCAAGGAAGAGCAAAAGAACCATTATGCTTTTTGCAGGTCTATTAAATACATATGTAGTGGTTGTTGATATATATATATATATATATATATATATATATATATATATATATATATATATATACATCGTAAGTTATAAAATATATAGCGCGATTAAGCTACACTGAATATTCCGCGTTTAATCGACTCTAAGACTCCTTAGGCGCATAAGTCTTAGGACTCCTAGAGTAGATGAAACGCAGAGTATTCAGTGTAGCTTAATCGCCATATATATTTCATAACTTACTAACTAGCTCTACCTACGTATTGAGCACTTTTGAAGTAAATACTTAAAGT
This sequence comes from Euprymna scolopes, assembly GCF_053919585.1. Classification (NCBI taxonomy): domain Eukaryota; kingdom Metazoa; phylum Mollusca; class Cephalopoda; order Sepiida; family Sepiolidae; genus Euprymna; species Euprymna scolopes. The sequence continues at coordinate 102,146,903 of NC_136490.1, read as the reverse complement.
TTACGCATAAATTTATACTTTCGTATATAAATTTTATGTGAGTAAATGAAATAGTTATATATATATATACATACATATACATATATATATATATATATATATATATATATAACAAAAGGATTCTCGTGAAAGTATATAAAATTAGACAAAAATCATATAGCTAAATAGAAAGATTCCTGTGCTATATATTTTATAACTTACGATGTGTGAATCATTTCAACATTAAACTTAATTATTCTTCTATATATTTAATATCCTCACTCGATTTCATCTACATAGTTATTTTTTTTAATTCTGAATATTTTATTGTTATTTTTTTGTCATAAAATTTGCAGAAAACTAACTGATTTGTAGCCGTTAGGAATTAATATAGATTAGTCAGCGCAATACTAAATTACTCTATGAGTTGATAACTTTCGTTAAGAGACGCACTATATTGTTTACAATATCACTCTGCGGAAATTAAATCCGACAAATTATAACGGATGAATGGCCAAGATTCTATTATTCTGCTGTTTTTTAAGCAAATATAAAAATTGAATTTTTACTGTAAAAGAATGTTTTTGAACGGTGTTTACCCCCATAATATGTTTGTGAGCTACTTTCTAATCAAACAAAAAACAGTTCATAAATATATTTGAAATAACATTGAATAATTTTTAACAAAATATAATTGATAAAAAGGCAGTCGTAAATATAAGAGATATATTTTTTGAGTTCGATGTAAAAAATACAAACACGTCTGATACTTTACTCAAAGAAGTAAAGTTAATAACACATTTATATAAGAAAAGTTCTAATATTGTAATAAAAGTTCAAATCAATATCTAACTTATAAAGGAGTCCCCGGTGAATTTCCACAAATGCGATAGTTAATATTTTATATATATATATATATATATATATATATATATATATATATATATATATATATATATATATATATATGTTAGGTACGGGCAATTAATAGCTGCTTCGTAGGGGGTATGGTTTTTAACGCTGGTTAATCACAATATTTTTTTTTTAATTTTCGAGTACTTTTTTATTGTATCTGAATGAGTATAGTTTAAAGTTTATTTCTCAAAGAAAAAAAGTGTTTGAAATAAACAATACATGGAATAATTTTGTCTCAAATCGAATACGCCCTAGATTTCACGTACAAATCCATTATGGCAAAAATCGCATTTACATTTTTCTGGCAATAAAAATATGTTTTCCGGAATTATTTCCAAGTTAAGTATAAAGTTAAATTCTAAAAATAATGAATTTATGCAATACATGCACTTCAGTTTTGCCAAAAAAGTAATAATTATACAAAAATGTATCACTGGTACGAGGGGCGTGCAATAAGTAATGCCCCAGACCCATTCCCATTGCAGTAGAGCAACGCAACTTGGCACAGTTATTAGTTTTTTTCTTCATAGGAACACCCAGAGTTATGCATTTCTCCCATATTTGATGCAGCTCTGAATACCGTTTTTGTAGCATACCCCAGGTTGGTCCTCCAACAAAGATGTGACTTCAGAAATCAAGGCTGCATAATCTAGGAGACGCTTTCCTTTCAAAAACAACTTCATGTGTGGGAAGAGGTGACGTCAGAGGGTGCAAGGTCAGGAGGGTAGGGAGGATGGGGGGTTAATTTCATGTGCATACGCCCGTGCGACATGCGAGTTGTGGACCGGATCGTTGTCTTCAGGAGGAGGGTAGCTTTGCCGATCTTGCCTCGCCTCTTGATTTTGATAGCTTCCCTTTATTTACTCAAAAGTCAAGCATAATAGGCTCTTGTAATTGTGGCACCCTTTGCCAGGAAACCTCTCATCACTACTCTGTCCTGGTCCCAGAAGACTGTGAGCATGACCTTGCCAGCAGAGGGCTGCCCCTTGCCTCCTTTGAAGGTGGTGATCCCAAGTGCGTCCACTGTATTGACTGGGCTTTGGTTTCTGGATCCTAGTGATGGACCCAGGTTTCATCCAGTGTAATCAGATTTTGTAAAACTTTGACTCATCTTCTTGGCGCTTCTGAAATAGTGCGAGCAACCTGGGAATCCATCTGGCAGACACCTTATGCATATGCAAATGGCCATGAATGATAGTTTCCACAGACCCTGTATTAATCTTGAAATCTTGGGCTATTTGGCGAATAGTAATGCGCCGATCTTCCAAAGTGGCAGCCTCAACTTGACGGACAGATGTCTCATCAATGGCAGAAGGGGGCTGGGATCAAGTCTGGGAGCTGTTTCCACAGACTTCCGGCCATGTTTAAATTCATGATTTCAGCGTTTTACAAGGTCATATGATGGGGCATTATCACCATAAGTTTCTTTCATTTCAACAAAAAGTATCCCCTGGTGTGTACGTCCTTTCAAATACAAAAACCGGATCACTGCTCGACATTCAACACGCTCTATTTCACACCTGACTCTGTCCAAACACCTGTAAAACAGAAATCACAATTAGTTCAGAGCAATAATTTGCCACATAACCCGTAGAGATATAAATCATTGCACATGCAAAAATCCAGCTAGATCAGACAATGGAAATGGGACAGGGCTATTACTTATTGCACGCCCCTCGTAGCAAGGATCGAAATAAACTCTCGCGCCAAAATTGAAATACGTATGGAAGGACGAATTAGATATAATTTATATCTTTATTCCGGCATACTGAGCAATTCTTTATGTCTAGGACTCTCCATTTCTTCATTTAAAAATGCATAAAAATTACTTAAATTTTAATTATACTACTGATAATTTATTCCATCAAAAAAAAGTTAGCGCCGTTATTTATTAATATTAATATTGTATTACAATTGGTTAAAGAAACAATTTATAATCATTGTAAAAATTACGCACTAAAAAATACAGACTTACGTCAAAATTTATCATAATGTTTACGTGAAATTTAAAGTTGATGAACCCAAACAGGTGGGTAGTTAAAATGGAGGAGGGTGGGCAAAATAGACTGGTTTTCTTTTCAACTCTGTAGAAATAATGTTTGCAGTTATATTTCTTTTTGTGAAAATATTAAATCAACAATGCTGAATTAAATGATATTAGTAGTTTGAGAAATTAATTTTTCTTCGAATTATATCGAATTCGTTACAACGGAATTCAGGGGCATTTTTTGTAATGTCCTGTAAAAATTATTTTATTTTTATTTTATTGTTACAAATCACGATGCTTTATTTATATAAAAAAATCAAAAATACATTCTTGCGTTTTTTTTTTAATTTACTACTGAAAACCATTATATTAGTAAGGGTAGTTTTAAAACAAAATCATACATTTTCACTAAGATTAAAATAAAAATAATTAATTCATTATATATCCCCGATCATAATTTGATCAATACTGAAAATTTCATTAAAATTGGTTAATTTCCTGTGTTTTGGTGAAGTTTTAAATAAAGAGAGGGGTCAACATTTTTATACATTTTTAACATCGGCATTTATTTCATCCGTACATAATATGTATATATATATATATATATATATATATATATATATATATATATATATATATATATATATATATATAATTCTTGTTAATACCAACAGGCACTAATGTTTCATGATTTCGTAATCATCAGTTTAGGAATTTATGATAGCTATGCTTTTGACATCATTTGACATCATACGGTTTTGGCATTGTGGACTGCACAGATAAAAAAAAACAAGCAAAACAAAAACAGAGTAGATACTAAACAATGACATTTTTTACGATACTGAATAACACAAAGAGAGCAGTGTCTGCCTCCGTTGTATCTACGACGGAATAAAATGTATGTGTGTCTCGTTAGTTGACTCCAAACACATGCCGCTTTTTCGAGCACTGGGAAATATGTGATGTGCTCCAAGTATCTGATAGTCAAGGTTACGAATAAATAACCAGCAGAAACGCCCCTAATGACAAAACAGGTCAAACATTTTAGTTAAGATAATCTTACAAATAAGACGGAATCCGAAAAACAAGCTTGCTGCATAAAAAGACTGAGAAAAACATTATAAATGCACAAAGACCGTGCATTGCAAACACACTGGGAAAGTTGGCAAATAAACAGTGTGCTAAATATTCTGGAGACAGTCAGACATAAATGATGAGAATTCAAATTTAATAGGAATTTATTACACTATCAATAAAGAATAAGGAAAAATAATCTCTAAAGTCCATTCTTTTTCGAACATATATAAACGACATTGTTTTTGCACCAATCTTATATATATATATATATATATATATATATATATATATAAATGTGTGTATGTGTGTGTATGTGTGTGTGTGTGTACAGAGAGGGAGAGAGGGAATAAAGGAGTCAGCTTGTTAGAAATTGAAAAATACATGTAGGGCGCGAATCATCTCTTAATAATTTTATTTACGACAATTTCAAAGCAACTAATGCAATATCAAACGCGTCAAATATTCCACGGTTGTCTAGGCAATACATGACTCTAAACGACCTTTTTCTGTGGCAATGACACGTAGACTGACTGTTCATTTTTATTGTTATCTTTTATTGTAGTTCCGCTTTGGTCTAGGCAAGACAAAAGGGAGTGCGGGCGCTTTTTTTCATGGGAAGGCGCACAGACCGGAAAAGACCCTGTTCAACGGACAGATGAGTGCATATCAAAATAAAGTTACCGCGACATTTTGTTGAAAGACGAAAAGTCGAGACATACAATGATATGAACGCGGCCATACCCAGGAATCATATCCATTCAATGGGTGCTTTCATTGAGGAACGTTATAAATCAAAACACAAACGCTACAGAACAAGTAAAATTCATTTCAAATTTAACAGAACAGATACATTAAAATGTTGTTTAACAGATAAATTTGCAGGGTAAAATATGATATTATTAACTTTGCTCTCACATAATAGTGACATAATAGCTACATTTTTACACATGGAGTCCACAATTATCAAGGCCATTCGAGAATACCTGTTAATCCGTTTGCGGCGATAGTAATTGGGGAGAGATTGACTATTCAGAGGGTCAGCTACACGAGAATTACTTTACATTGAACTTGAAGACGACCATGATGTAGTCAGCAGAAACAGGCTAGCGAAATAGAGTTCCAAATCCGAGCAGTTTTAGAGAGTAAGCTTTGTTTATGAAATTGTGTTATAATTCGAACACATATAGAGTGTAGTGGAAATATTTTAGCTGCAGAGGGGCGTCAGACTCGCAACATTTTCTCTATAGGAAGGAGGTTGCATTAAAGACAAAAGGTCATCATCTTTCAGATTTGGAAGAAGATTTTGAATCTGTCAAAGCAGTATAGAGTGAGTCGAAGCGATACTTCCCAGACATAGCTACAGTACCTCACCTTCGGGCATATTCGGCTCTTATACAAATAGAATATTTCGTCGTGAGTGAAAAAAACTCCTGCAACGGTGGAATGCCGTAACTATACTTCCAGCAACTGAATTTATGTAAGTCTTCAATTTTACAATTAAGATTAGTCTACGGAGTTTAGCCAACAGCGTGCGTCCTTGATACTAGCGCCATTCACATCAACCTGGACATCATTACATTGATAGTAAAAAAGATAGAAGCTTGGTGTCCATGCTTTACCGCCTTTTGTCACACTGTCACAGCAGGCGAAGAAATACTCAGAAGGAACTTGGTTGTTGCTGATGTTTAAAATGTGTAGATGCCAATTTCGTCTGCGTAAATGTCGATGAAAGAAACAAAGAATGTAGTTTGGTAGATAATTGCTGTCTATAATGATCATTGCTGACGATAATTTTTGTCTAGGATTGATCCATGAGACAGGAAAAGTTACATATAAACGAAAATTCTATTTAAATTAAACTTAAAATTGATCGACTGGCCAAAATGATAATTTCAACTTAAATTAAGGAACCGGCACATATTCTTTAACTTTAATTAAGGAAGCGACACATATATTCATGCATTAAGTAACCGGCACATATATTCGACACATATATTGGTTCGTTATCGTAGCCTGACAGACCGGAGAGAATTCTGTTTTTATCGTAAACGTTAATAGCAGACGAAAATTCTAGTTTAATAAGGAAACTCCTATTTTCAAATATATCGTGGCCGACTCACGGGAACTATAGTTAAAACTTAATGGTACTCAGCCGACAAAAATTTCAAACATAATCTTGGTAGACTATCCAAAATACTATTTCAAGCAATAACCTAACAGGCCAATTAGAGCGCTCTTAATACTTAGAGTAAGTTACCAACGGATACATTATTTCAAATAAAAGTCCGACGGAGCTCAAATATTCCACATTATCTAACCTGTTACAAAACCAACAACTATGCAATTTTAAACATAAGTGTACCACAACAAAACAATTATTTTAACGAAAACAACGAAATTAATTTAACGAAATAAGGAAATTAAATCGCGTCTTTTCCTGGGCGACAATTTTATCGTTACACAATTTATTTTACAGAAGACTTTATAAATTCGTGTATTCGATAAATAATTAAGTAAATAAATATAAAGCAGAGAAACATAATAGCGGCAGACGATTCCCCCCCCAAAAAAAAAATTGTCGTAAACAAATGTGTATCTATAAAGTAAAGCAGTGTAGTTTGAGCAGCTATACACCACTGACACCAGATATCAAGAATAGGTGACAGAAAATAGTTGAGTAAGTTATGCATGGTATGTTGATCAGGTATAAAATAAATGTCTTCATACTTTTATGTTTTTTATCTAGATTAATAGTCAGTCTTATTTGCTTATCAATGTTTGATGTTTTTCAAATGCGATTTTTTATGCAAAACGCGTTAGAAGTGAATAAACTGACGTTCGTTTTATTAAGTCCTAAATGTAAAACGGAAGCTTATTCATATTAGACGACTTACACCAGAGCGAAAATATACCGACAAAACAGTATATTTAGCAACAATTCTCTTTGAAATGTAACAATAGCTAGTTTTGTCTTCAACAAGTCTGTCAAATAATGGTCTAAGAAATTTGTTTTAAAGTTTCGAATGATGTAACCTCCGACAATGTGAAAGTCTGCATAATTGAACTGAGAAGTTTTTTTTTTTTAATTGAGACAATCTACGGCATTTTAGACGAAATAATTTATACAGTCAAAGTTGGCAGCTTACATTCAATAAACTATTACATAGTATACGTCATAAATAATTTTGACAGTATCGAGAATACTGACGATTGTATCCGCCTCTTTTAAATTTGCGCATTCCTGTATTAAATTCCGGTATCTTAAATGTACGACCATAATTACTTAAGAAATTACCTGAAGAAAAATCCGAGATAAACAGACAAAAAAAATTAACGCATAATAGCTACACAAAAAGCAAATCTTCACATTTGTACAGAGTTGTTACACCTGTTATACGCGACTAATTCGCGAAGGAAGTATCTTTTAATGTTCGAAATTCTCCGACGTTAGAGAGAAAATAGTTGTACCCACTTGAAAGCTACACAATGTGAACAAAGAGAGAAAGTGTGTGTGTGTGTGTGTGTGTGTGTGTGTGTGTGTAGTGTGTGTGTACGGTCATTAAGAGACGATGAATAAGTGAATAAACCATTAAACCTATGTAATCACATGGCGAAATAACATCCAGCATATCCTTATCGGGCATTAATAGTTAAAACGTTGAATCGGAGACAAGAATAAAAGAAGAAGAAAAAGAATATCCCAAGAGAGAAATAAAAAAGGTAGCAATTAAAAAAATAATAGGAAGAAAAATGCGAGAAAAAAAAAAAGTGTTTTAATGTATGGCAACTGGTGAGATTCAACATCATATTAACCAGAATTTAGTTTACAGCCAGCGTTGATTTTATTAGCTGCGTATCGAACCCGCTGGTTATTTACATTTAAATGCGTACTCTTTAACGAACACTTATGAATAGATTACTTTCATATTGTAACATGTCATTAAAGTGTTGTTAGAAAAAGGTAAACAAATATTTCTTATATCCGTATACAAGTTGTGCATGTAAATATGCAAATATACGTAGATATTCACGAGGTAATGTCTGTACTACCTTCACTGTCTTTACGGATAATTTCATGCGTATGAAATAAATTTCCTTAACGTACATTTTAAGTTTTGAAGGGATTCGGGCACGGTATTTGTCTTTCTTTAGGATGCAATACATAGATGACCTTAGAGGAGAAATGGGAAATCTAGGAGAGCTTCTATTGTTTTCCTTTAACAGTTTTTTTTTACATATGAATATAATTTTGAAATGAAATATGGTATATATTAACTCAAATAAAGTCAGACATACTTATAATTCTTCTGGTATGTTTAGTTGTTTGGGATTCATTTCTATTGACTTTTCCGGCGAATTTTACTCGATAATATACTTTTGGTTATATATAAGTTCCCTAACCCTTCTTTCCATATAAAATAGAAAAAGCCCAAACAAACCCAAACACACACACGAAGACTTGAAATTGCATACATTGAATATTACTTCAGATAAATATTTATATAAGACTACTCGTAACCTATAAACCGATTACAACCACTATTTGTTCAACATTTATTTTATAAATTGTTATATATCAAGTAAAAGCAATAACAGTGAAAAAGTTGGCCTCACTACAAAATTAATTTTCTCGATTTGATGTAAAAAGCCATTTAGCATTTAGACTATTCAAGCGATATACATGTGGCCTACATGTTACATTTCCGATTTTCTACTAAATATGTCTTCCATTTGTTATTACTTTGACATTCAAATCTTCAAAGTAATTTTTGTGAATTTAATCACTAAAGAATTAGTAATGCTGCACTAAAATGTATTACTTTCGCAAGAGGGAAAGTTAAACCATTTAAATGATCTAGACAGCTTATGATGTTTTGTTGCATTCATGCAGTTAGTTAACAGCCATGTGTTAATAAATAAATAATTCATTTACCATTTAGATTAGAAAGTTATTGCGGAATTTTTTATTTTAATTTTCATTATGTATTGTCTGTTAAAATTAAACATAAAAAGTGTTTGCCTGTGTAAAATATTAGTATAAATTAAGAAAAACATTTCCTTCGTTGCATGAACTATTTTTTATTACATTAATGTACACTAATGTTCATTATCTCTATATCTAAAAAAGAGAACATGTGGGTGTATGTGTGTTCATTTCCCTTACAAATAACTCTGTCAATTTCAAGCTAGGGTCTCGAAATTTGACATAACGAAAATCATTTTAAGTTTTCGATGTTATATTATTGGGTAAGTTTTCGATGTTTTGTTTTTACTTTATATATCATTTGTACAAACGTTATTCGTTCTATCTAATCCTTTAAATAACAATCGTGTTAAAAGAATTATGTCTTCTTTTATGAATATTGAATACAAGATAGAAAAAAGGAAATTACAGTTTTCACTTTTTCAATTATAGCTTAGCCGGAGAGCTACTAAAACAGCCCGCGATATCGACGAAGCGTTTTGCCCGGAAGTCACTACTAGACGCAAAACACAATGGTAGTTAAGGGACTTTCTTGGCAGCGACGTGAGTATTACAGTTGAGGAGGGTAATGGTTGACCATCGGATATTGTCAACGAGCAGTTAAGAGTGTAAGTCCAATCGAATCCACGACAACCTGTTTATTAATTTGCTTCTGAATTAGACTTTATGTATACGACAATTACCAATTGAGAAAAAGTCGAAAGACAAAAAACATCATAAATGAATGCTTAACGATTTAAGCAAGCAAAAGAAACGCTGTTATGAAGTGTTATCTTCTACTCTTTTACGCAACAAACCCCAACGGATTATACATTCTGATGAAAAGTGGGTTGTTTACGACAATTGGCGATGCTCAGCTCGGTGGTTAGATGTCGACGAAGCTCCAGAACACATCCCGAATCCAGTATTCCCCAAACGAAGGTCATGCTGACTCTTTGCCGGTCTGCAACCGGTCTCATTCATTATAGTTTTTTTGAATGTGGGTGAAACAATTACGGTGGAGAAGTACTCTCAAAATTAAACAAAATGCATCAAAAACTCCGACAAAAGCACCCATCATTTGTCAAGAGTAAATACCCAATTTACCTCCTCGACAATGCTTGATTGTACCTTGCCAAAACGATCCTGTAGAAGTGGAACGAATTAAACGACAACATTTCCCCATTCGCCATATTCTCCAGCTCTCCCTTATCGACTTCTATATTTTAACGCCCCTCGACAACTTTCTCCGTTAGAAATAATTCAACATCTTTAGCGATATCAAAAGCGCCTTCAGCGACTTAATTGTCACCAATACAAAAGATGTTTACGTTACTGGCATAAATACCGCAAACGTATTCTTGTCAACCTAGTAGAAAACGCAATAATCAGATTATTGATAAAACTAAGACAGATATTCATACGTTGCAACCTTCTGGATAAGTCAGGCAAATACTGAAATCCTCTTACTAAATATAAACGAATGAAAGCACTGATTGCGAGTTTTATTTTGCATTGTATCGTCGGTGTATTTTTTAATCACTCCATATATTAAAGGTGATGTTGATTATATCATGGATATATCTTTTGTGTCATATACCTTGAATTCATATGTGTAACGTAATATTGACGTTTTTCTTTCTTTACTACGAAACTATATAATATTATCTAGAATAGGTCTCCAAGGATGGATACACAAGCATGGGATTTAAAAGTAACATTGAAAAAGATTGGAAAATGAACAGAGTGGCGAGTATCGTTTATTTCAGATAAGTACAACTGGGCAAGCTTGAGTCTAAATAATAAAAAAAACTATTTTTTGCGAGAAATTAATAAAAAAAATCTAGTGAGATAATACGCGCTGAACATCACTATTTACCAAATTAGACTTGCAGTAAAAATCGCTTTATTCTTATTGCTAATGCCTTACATTTTTTGGATCTGTAAAATAAATTATGTAAGCTTTGAAACTAAAAGCAGATCAAAAAGTCCAGAAAGGTGGAACGATCATAGTCACCCGAGTTCTCAATTTAATGCATGTGAATTATTTACAATAATATGTATAAGTACGTCTCATTCAGAACCTATATTTAAGTCGTATTGATTAGATATATTTCGCACGTACAAAAATCAAAAGACTTAAAATTAAACATAAAAAAGTGTTTGCCTGTGTCGAATATTAGCATAAATTAAGAAATACATCTCCTTCATTGCATGAACTATTTTTCATTGCATTAATGTACACTAATGTTCATTATCTCTATATCTAATAAAAAGTGAAAATGTGTGTGTGTATGTCTGTAAATTTCCCTTACAAATAACTCTGCCAATTTTCGGGCTAGGGACACGAAATTTGACATAAGGAACATCTTTTTAATTGGTTTTCGGCCAGAAGTTTGGTTGTCTTGGGGTCCAAAGTAAACGTTTTGTCCTTTGCAAACTCTACCAGACTCTTACGCCAATTTTAGGTATAAAAACTTGAAATGTTAAATGTAGGTTACTTGCACATCGATCAAACTTTTTAATTTAATTTGATCCCAAGAAAATGAATGTAAAGGGATCAGAATTAGGGTCAAAATTAACAAAACATTTGACCTCTACGGTCTCTACCAAATTACTCAGCCAACTTCTGGTCTAAATACTTTAAATTTTATATAAAGAGTATTTAGAGATAGGGTAATATTTTTCATCGGTTCGGGTCGAAAATTTGATCACCCAAGGGGTCAAAGTTTTTTTTAAAAAATCGAGCTTTGCGGTGTCTAGAATACACCACAGCCAATATCGGGCCTAAATATATTATACATAACAGGTATTCAGACACGCGGCAAGCATTTTAATCACTTTTGAGGCGAGAATTTTGCGGTCAAAAGTTTAAAGTTGAAAGAGTTGTCCTTTGCAGAACCTACAAAACTCTTCCCCCAATGTTGGTTCTAAAGACTTGAAATATAAGATGTAGGTAACTTGGACACGGCTAAAACGTTTTTTTGGAGTCTCGACGAAAATAATAAATGTTAAGGCATAAAAATTAGGGCTAATTTTAAAAAGAATTGACCTATGCCGTCTCTACGAAATTAGTCAGACAAATTTTGGTCTAAACATTTGAAATCTTACTTAAAGTGTATTCAAACGCAGGACAAGTTATGACCAGTACATAGGGCCCGAGCAAAGCTAGTACCTAAAAAAGGAAAAAAAAAAAACATTTATATTAGAAATGATGACGTTTATATGGCGGCTTGGATAAAATATACTTATTCATTGTACGTGGTTCTATAAGAATCTGAGGAATGTTTACGTATCTGTAAAGATATTTTGTTGCCTAAATATATAAATATACCTCTTTATTTCTATATTATTATTATTATTATTATTATTATTATTATTATTATTATTATTATTATTATTATTTTTATTATTATTATTGGTGATGTTGCCGTTGCTTTTGTTACGCATTCAATGTTCTTGCACATGTCGCAATCAGTGATTATTCACTGACAGTAACCGATTGTGTAATTTTTAGCTAGAGTGAAAGCTAAAATCGAAATATTTCAGTAATATCTGCGTATTGTAATACTTATTGCAAATTACTTTGTATTTTGACAACAGACGCTTATCATTAGTTTCTCATCAGCAATAAACATTTGACCATTTAAAATATGGGTGTAGGCATTTTGGGTGATCTGTCGTTTCTTCGCCTCTTAGGGGTTCACAATTATTTGTGTGGTATCGCCCCATACTGATACTACTTTTTTACAGAGTATACACATGATCCGGTGCTTAGTAGCCAACTATAACAAAAAAAATACAGGTGGAGTAAAGAGTGCGCAGCAAACAACACATTTTACATCACATATCTGAGGTGTTGTCTATTATGAAATATTAACGCCGTTATATTTTCACGGATAGCGACAATCTACACAAAATGTGACAATTGATATGCGATTAGTGCTTTTGGATTTAAATCGAAATCAATGTCAACCGGAAGTGAACCATTTGAGTGTATGGTCACGAACCAATGACGGTGCCCTTACTAAGACGAAATGAACAGGAACTGGTCTGCTGATCAACACTAAGTGGATATTCAATTGCTATTGACCATGCCTTTACAGACTGACTTTGCAGTTCTGAGCAGAGAGTTTAAATAGAAACAAATTCCTGTCCTTTCATTCCTTTTTTCATAATATAAAATGCCACGCTTGAACGCCCATGCGTTCGGGTTCAACTTTGCTCGCAGGCAGTCTGAGTCGGGATGTTAAACTCTAAAGCAGGTTTTAATGATGTCTTTGCTTTTTTTATATTCTTTTTTTATTAGGCAAGCTTCTGGCCTTATGTCAGCGTGCCTGTCTCTCGATAATCTCCGGCGGAAGTGTGTTAGACAGACGGACTTCCGAAACAACGAAAACCTAATTACATCCAGCAAGTTTTCTTCTGCATAGCACTCGCTGTCAGCTCGTATTCCCAGTTAATTGTGAATTGCCTCCCTTTTCAATTGCATTGTGTTCTGACCTAAGTACTATTTTTATTTTTCCCCCTTTCGTTTTCCGCTAATGTCGTTGTTTTGTAGAACTCACAAGAAAGCATTGATTATCGTGATTCATATTGTAGTTAATTGGTCGGAGGATTATAGCTCTGTCGTTGGAGTTCACATTTAAAGAAGAATATTTTGCTAAATGTGACGGTGTTTTTCCGCGATTCTATATTTGATTGATCGATGTTTTTTTATTGGAATTTTCCTATTTATTCATATTTAATATGCATATAGAACGGACGACAAGTAGATGTTATACTATATGTAATAATACAGTTATCATAAACGGCAAGGAGGTTAGGAGAAAACTTATGTTGGAAATTTATTGCATTTTAAAGTCAGTAAGGTTAAAGACAATAACAATTAGTAGATGAAAAATAAAGGGGTGAGCGCGTTAGAAAAATGTTTCAAATATTTATAATGCTCTCAGCCCCTCCACATTAATAATACCTCACTAACCTTTCCATTTCTAATCAAAAATGTATTTAAAATCGATTACATATTTTGTATGATACTTATGTTTTCTCCTCTTCTGATGAAAATAACTTACCTTTGAAATGATATGACACAAAGAGGTTTCTCTCCATGTTATTTCAGTTTATTGATTCTAAATGTGCGTTACATAATGGACAGGATACTGTAATAATTGTCTAATGTAACTTAATTCTTTATCTTTTTATCTTGAATTAAAACGGGCCTTCTCTAATCGAGTAGAACTTTACCTATCAGCATAGGTTGTTTTTATTCACTGAAAAGTTCACTCTTAATATACTAGACTATCCGTGACCCGTTGGGTCAGTATGTTATATTCTCTATGGAGTTCATGTATGAGCGTGACACTTGTGACGTAAAAAAATAGATTTTTTGACATAATAGAAACATTTCTGTGAAAGTATATTAAGATGAAAAAAGAATATAGATAACTTTCTATGAGTCATTCTGTTTATAATTGTTTATTTTTGAAAAAAGAAATTACAGTAACTGAATTATAAGTGGTTGGCTATATTTATAGGTAAATGTGCACTGAACAGACATCATAATACTTATTAAAGTTAAATTCAAATTTTGATGTATCCCCTTTTTTTACATCGTCTATTTCTGTATTACGTTTAAGTTATTTAAAACCCCACTCTTCCCATGTTAAATAATACTTTCGAATAACGTCAATAATATGCGAAACCGGATGCCGTAAACCGGAAAGTGGGGTACATACATCGTTACAAGGACATTTGAATTTTATAATTATATTAGTATATAATTATGTATATAATTAAATAATGAATACTAAATGTTTCGCCCGATTTATGCGGGCCTTTTCAAGACCATACCGCATAAATCGGGCAAAACGTTGAGTATTCAGGTCCTTTCTCCTCCATTTTATTTCATACATACATATATATATATATATATATATATATATATATATATATATAGAGAGAGAGAGAGAGAAGGGAGTGGAAGAATATGAGAGAGAGAATGTAAGAGACGGAGTTTAAGAAATGTACAGGACATGATTTAGATTGGTACTATATCGTTAAACTCCTATATCATATATAATGTAATTAATGTAATTCTCTACCTTGTATTCATACACATATATTTTATTTCTTAATTGGAGTTCATGTTTTAGAGGAATAGTTAACCGAAACGTCGTGAAAAACAACAACCAATACAGATGAAAACAACAACTGATAAAGATGAAAATAATAGTCCGAAATAAAAATAAATTAATATATTATACAGCACCATATCACTATTTAAAACTTTATTAAAGTTTAAGTACAGGGTGACCCCAAAAACGGGGCACAGCTCTAATTAGGCCCGGTTTCTTAGTGTTTTGTCCGAATGCAATGAAACTTTGGTCATAACTAGTTTATTATATTCAAAACATCACATCAATACACTAGGGTATTTGGCCTTTTTTTTCTCCGTTGACTGTAAAATGCTCAGAAAAACAATTGAATGCCCTCTGTTTTTGGGGGGTCACCCTATATTCGACCAGTATATGATTTGTTTGGAGTTTTTACGATATATAATACTAGGCATTGCTAGCTGTGAAGCTATTGCATTTAATTGTATTTAAATTGAAAATCTATACACACACACACACACATATATATGTATATATATAGTGAGAGAGAGACAGAACATATATGGGATAATATAAGTAGAAAACTATAATAGTATTACTGGTTTGTGTTGCTTACGTATTGGTTGAGTAATATAATTGGTGAATGAAGAACAAGACGAGAATTTTTTTTCAGGAAAGTGCTAGGAACAAGGAAATTCTATTATATTTAAGGGGTTTATAATATCTTGTGTTATAATATTATTGCTATTTAGTGTTTACTTGTTATTGTTTGTGCGTTCATTAAAATTAGTTGAGTTATTTTTAAGTATGTACCAAAGAAAGAGTAAGCGAGGAAATACGAATTGGATTCACAATGTGATAAAATAATTTTATGTCTCGGAATAACAATATCTCTGACCGGCATTTTGCGTCAGAAATCCTTTAAATAGGTATCGTTTTATCATTGTAATTATGTGTTTAATCAGCTGTAACGCCGATATGAATGTGCATTTATAAATCTTTTTGTGAAATACATAAATATGTTTCAAACAATTACAAGTCAGTATAAGGAAACGTTACATTACATTTAAAGAAAGACTTAACGAGTATTTTGGTATTGACATATTTAGTTTTACAAACAGACGAATATTACCGCATATTGCAGTTTTACAGATGTTTTAGTTATGCTTTTTTACATTGCGTTTTAATGTAGATACGCGAGGATTGTTGCGATTAAACCCTTTCAAATCTATTGCTAGAACATAAAAGATATTAGAAGCTTCATATAATATGTCTAATGTTTTTGCATTACATACAAAACAGAGAAACTTTAAGTTCCTATTTTAATTGAAAACGGTATGTTATTTGACGTACAAAATGCAATTTCATAGTCTTATTCCAAAAGTCCCCTAATATATAGCTACGTAAAAACTGTATGAAATCAATTTTCAATGCGATACTTAAGTAAGCCGTAAAATTATGTGTCACACTAAACTAAATTGCAGATATTTGCGCAGTATTCCAATTGGTAGTATTAAATAATTAGTAAATACTGTATATCAAACATATAAATCAAATATTCATTACTTACGTATATTTTCTAAACTAATATTGCTTAATATTTTCTACAAGTCTTGTCGTTCACAATATAAACGTTAATATGCCTGTAATATATTATTAACGTACACCTAATGATGGAGTATCAGAAACCTTAGTTTAAACGAAACACGCACGATATATATATATATATATATATATATATATATATATATATATATATATATATATATATATATATAATTATATTTCGAATTAAAACTAGATTATCGCACATTAAATTATCAAAATCTTTAAAAGAAAAAAAATCATGTTAATGTTATTATTAAACGAATTGCTCATACTCAGCACACTACGTTCCATTGCTACAATATTAAAATTTAACAGCAACAAAAAATACTCTATTCTGTTATGGTGATAATGTATAATCGGCAGAATTGGAAATATCATGGAAAAACTTTCCTGAAAATACAGTTTCAGAAGCATTGTGACTTAAAACGGCCGAGAGCAATAACTCAGCTAAAAAGTACTTAACAAAAATAAACAGAAGAAGTAAGTTATAATCAGAGTTATGACAACAGAATATTCTTTTCATTGTTTCGACTCTCGCTTATATATCCGACACAGTTAGACACAGTTAATCAACCGAGAACCACATCACTCTATATAAAAGCATATAAGATACAAACAGATACACACTCGAGAGTCAAAACAATGCAAACAATATGCTGGTGTCATAGCCCTAGTTATCATAAAGTACTTCTTGATTCATTAGTAGAATTGCATCCTACCTCACCATTCATAGTGCCGGAAAGCCACGCTAAAATGGAACACTATTGTTCGCTATCAATGCAAACGCTGACACAAATCTATACTCCCAACACTAAATAAAATGACAACTGATAGCTTTCATCTTTTAGTAGAGTAGCTAACCGGTAACAATTTAGAAACTGACACTTTCAATATAGATACGGGTCCTTTCCATAAGTAATTATTGCAGAAACATCACTGGTACAATTAGTTATATTTAAATTAAATGCTTGATTAATTTATATTCAAGATATATCGGCTCAATTTTTAATAGAAACTATACTGATATACTACTTCATAGCAGACGTTGAAACAGCCGTATTCTATCTATCGCCTAGCATTACATTCTAGAATCCGTCAACGAATATCAATCGTGAAAATACAAGTCTGCGAACATTTTTTGTATGGTTTCGATAACTGTTTTGTGCCACTATATGTGGTCTATCATCTCCAGCTATGACTTTTTGCTTAGGGGGAAAAAGTAAGTTAATGGCTTACGAGCAATTCTCTCGCGATTGTTCAGAGAAGATCTATGGATCCAATATTACTTGATGGCACTGATCAAAAATATGTACCATGCTATCGGCGGATGTTTCAAAATAGGTTACGTAATATAATAGTTGATTTCAAAAGATGATCTATGAACCGCATTTTAGAAAACGTTTTTTTGTTTTACTATGTATTAAATTATATAGTTATCGTGAGTATCGTAAAAGTCATACAAAAAGAAAAAAATAGTATACTTTTTTTTCAAAACTCGGTTTTCTTTAAGTAATTTAACATTCATAATATGAACATACGTTTAAAGTTTTCAAATAATGCTATAATGTTCTTTTTTTATAAGGCGACACTTAAATCGCTCCAAACTGTAATAACAGAAGTTTATATATTTCTTTGACAAAATTAGCCGGTGTTTGTTGTAAAATATCACGAAACTTTTGTTCTGCACCGTTTCGTGTTTTGCGTAAACTGTCAGGACATTTCCGACGATAAGACAATAATTATTCTAAATGAGTACCCGTTATCCTATCACGGTTTCTACATTGTCTCACGCGTTTCTACCGTAAAAGGAGAGCAAACGCATCCCGATTTAGCAGCATGTGGTCATGGCTATGCACAAACATTTTAGTGCCGTATTGAAATCATATTTACATTTCATGTGTGTAGCATGGGTAACAAGCATTACATGTTTTATATCTGTATCTGTATTTACAAACATGTTCTGCCGTTTCCTATGAAAGTCACTCAAAGATGCCCAAAATTGAAAAATATCGTAATTGTGAAATCATTTGCAATACAAAAAGTTAACTGATGCAAGTAAAAGAAAGGAGCGGTTCGTTGTACAAGTTAAAATTTTATTTTATTAAAAAAGATACATTTTATTGTCTTGACAGACACTATGAGTAAAAGATATAGAGCACTGATATATTGTACATGCATGTCAATAATTTAGTATTGTAAAAAACTATGTACAAATTATGTTTTAAATGTTTAACATGTCTTTGATTTCCAAAAGAGTGGCTGAAATTTATATTTTTCTGTTGTAATATTTTAGGAGCGGAGAGAATATACGGGCGTTCGTATATTTTTTCTCGTCGGTGGTGAAGAAAAGTTGTTTCCTTTTTGGAATGAGAGAAAGTAGTTGGTATACAGGCTAATATAAGAGGTGATTTGAAATTCTCTTGAGAGTAGTTGTTTTAAAATCCACCGTTAATTTCACCTACATGAAGGGGTGAGGTTTATTTATCTTCTCGAATATCTGACTGAATTACCAGTAATCACGTTCCATAACAAAAATAATTAATTGTTGTAGAAAGTTTTTAATAGTAACTGGAATTACTCTTGGATAATTATAGAGTAAAATGCATCATCACTTTTCTAGTTCAGATCTCAACCGTTTGGTTTAGATTAATTCATGTTTCCTTGGAGTGTTTTTGTTATGTTACTGCTATTTCATATAGTATGCCATATAAACGCATGGTTTGTTTTAGCATTTAAGTAATATAGATGTATAACTTGTTGCAAAATGTATGTGTAATAAATATGTTTTACTTATGTAACTTATGTGAACAATTACATAACTGTGAATAAGTGATGTAAGATTCTATGTATTTTACCTTGGAAATTACTATTGCTTTGAAATTATTAGATGAATATAGTGAAAGGGAAGCATGTGAATCTATTAAACTAATCAGTCGATGTACGTGCAGTTAGATTTTAGTCATTTTGTCGTCGAATAGATTCGAGTTGAATGAGAAGACTGATCTTCGTAGTTGGCTGGGAAACCAGGATAACTCTGAGGAGACGAGTATATTTGCTATTTTAGGTCAAAGGCCCCTATATTAATAGAAGTGAGAAGAAAAGATGTTTACTTCAGGCAGATAGTTGATATAGTGATTTAATAATCTATTCAGAGTCGGGCGAAGATTATTGCAACTTCGATCGACACCATTTGACAACACACAATCGGATATATTTGAGATCCTATATCCATGTCGGTATCACACACACAACGTAGTAAAATAAAGTTTTATTTAGAACTTACGACTCTGTAATTATAACAATAGCACGGCCATTAAAACGATAAGTGAATTATCGTTGCATTGACCACTATTTTGCGAAACTTACAAGTTAATATTAATACTAGTAATTTAAATAATACAATTGTCTGTCTCAAGTAAATCATCTGAAAAATAATAAAAGTATTTCCCTAGTAATGTGCTTCATATTACTGGATAATCACTGAGTAAGGTCAAAAGCTAAAAGAAGATTCCGGTTTCCTTTAATGTCAGTAAGATGAGAAACAATGAGGGGTTGTGAAAAAACATGGTTTAATGGACAATTTTTTTTTGTATTCATTTTATTTTAATCTTCTCCCTCATCTTAATAATTATAGTTGGCTAAGCACGTTTCGGCCAACTCATCCTCTAACTCTCCTCAGATTATTAACGAGGACGGTATAGTAATGCTGAATCATGTAACTATATGTCGAGTAATTAATGCGTTTTATAGTTTTTGTTGTCTTATCACGTTTTTCTTTCTTTTATTTATTTATGTTTTTATTTGGTTAACTATCTTTCTGTTCTGTTTTAGGATTTAAATCACTATCTTAAGAAATTGCCTATCCAGAAGTGTAGAGACTCAGCTGCTACACACTGCGATCAATGTTGGATTTTATAGTTCGTTCGAATCTGGTCTTCTAATGTGGGATCGTTACTGAATAGTATTTAATATTATATTTTTTATTTCTTGAAATCCTTTGAGATGCGATTTCATAATTTATGTATTCATGTGAATACAAGGATTATCAAGCCTCATCTCAAAATAATTTATAAAAATAAAAAATAAAAATGAAATATATAATTTATAAAAATAAAAAATAAAATAAAAACTATATATATAATACCAAAAGGGCACAATATTGTTACGGACAAATGTTCAACTCACAATTGCAATCACAATAACTATGACTACGTATTTGGTTTCACATACACGACGCTATTGAAGAGAAGATGGAGGGTTTGCTTTGTTTGAAGTACATAGGGACCATAAATGAAAGTTATTTAGTTGTAATTACAGAAGTTTTTGCCATGGATGTCATACAGTGGCCACATTTTGAATTTTCCTAAGCATTTTGTATAGAAATAGCAATTCATAAAAAAAAGGTTGGCAATGCTATTTTGTATGAGGAGAAAACTAAAAAAAAATGCTATAAGCCTATAAAAGAAAATTATATGACTCACTAGTATACTAATTGATGTTGTATTCTGCCTAGTAAAGAAAATGTGGTCTTAAGAAATCCCATCAGACACTGTAGTAAGTTTAATCATTTTGTCGACCTGACACATGTACAAGTCAGCATTAAATCAGGAATCATTTAAATACTAGTACGATAACCTAATTATTATTCCCAAAGAACTTAGCAGGAAACTGGGTTTAAATTTTTCATTTAATTCTCTTACTTACTATTTCCACACATTTGGAATAAAAATAATTCTCAATTATCTAGAAATGATTTGAGACTTTCGTACAATTATTTTCCTACTTTTAAGGTTTTCTGAAGTAACAAGACGTATTTGTTCTGTTGTGGGCTCATACCTTTCCCACATGCAACAGCAAGGTATTTGTCATTTTATTAAAGACTGACGTAAAATGCGACTTTTGTCCCAGCTGTTACCTGAATATTAGAAATGTTTAATTACTTTAACGTGTGTTTATTAGTTTTTCATTTCGTAATAAGCTATATGACACATTTTTATCTTTTAAAACTTTAATTATCAGCCTATAGCCCGTAAGTTATACGTGTTTTTAACAGTCATTTTCTGTTCTTTTGATTAATTATCTACAAAAAAAGATAAACGGTGAAAAATATGAAATACATCAATATATGTTTTTCAGTTCATTTAATTCGTTATTGTCGATTTCTAAGCAACATTTGACCAGAAAAACATGCGGAGCAAATCGTGAAATTTGATGAACGACCAAAATTTTAACCAGATATAGATCAGTGCCCTTTAAGAGAACGACATATGGCGATTATCGTACACTGTGAAGAAATATTACACGTTGATGGAAGCGTGATTGTGGGAGTGGACACACGCGAACGGCGGGAAACGTACAAGGAGGAACTTGAGCCTCGTCATGAGACAAAAGCATTATCTTGTGCTCTATCGTCCTTTTTTACTACAACTACATTATTTCTATCGGTTTCTTTATGCTCGTCCACTTTCCCGTGTATCCTTTTCCATACTGTTTTTACGGTTGTTTTCTCTATTTCTCCTTCTTCATCTATTGGTTTAAACTAGAGTCGTTTCTATCTATATTAGTGTATTATAGTACATTTACGCTTTCTGCATTTCGCTTTCTCTACCTACCTGTATGACTTTCTATCTCATGCCTCTCTCTCTCTCTCTCTCTCTCTCTCTCTTGGTCTATATTCTTTCCCTCTCTCACACACAGTCTCTCCATTTCGTTCTTTTCTCAAATACATGCTCTATCTTACCAAATCTGTCACCCTTTCCCAGTCACGGAAATTGTGCAAGCGTCCCTCCCTATACCATCGGAGGAATAGCAATAATTCATCGAACGCGAATATCGATCCATCAAGAGGAAAGAAGTTAATTACTTAGACCCCTGACTCTCACAGTGTAATGGAGACATCGACGATTATCTGAGTTGTGCGCAAAAACTCACACACTCACGTTGACCGTTTCTTGTGCCATGTATTTTTCACACATAATATTCATTCTTCGATAAGACTGGCGTTTTTTTTTTCTCATCTTACTATTACTGCATCTCTAGAGATAGAGAGGGGAAAAACTTGAGAGAGAAAAATAAATACAGACAGAATGAAAAGAGAACTCCCTGTGTCATTTGTATTCATTTATCATCGACATATTTTTTCTCTCATACCCATTCCGTTGCTTGTGTTTTATTATTGTTCCTAACTTCAAAATGCGTTATTTGCATAATGGATATATGCTCAGACTATGGGATCAGGCCTCATTTACTTGTTTATTAAGATAATATTGAATAACTATATAATTAAAAAAAAAAAAACCTCCCGGCAACAGGAATAATTGTTATTTACGTTTTATATATTACATTTTCTTAGCTCGAAATTAACAATTCATTACGCACTATGGGAAACATTTATTAGTATTAATATATAAATCCTTCGATTAACAAGATATTTTTCACGTTACGTGTAATTTTCTGCATGTTTGTGTGATCAAGAAAGCATAGAGCCGCAAAGTAATTTAACCCGGAGCAAAAGTAATAAGCTATTACAATAACCATTCTGTCCAGCATCATTGGATATTGCAAGTGAAACGTGGTGATTTCGCGGCTATTCATGCAGTATGTTTGTCGAGACATGCGTTGAAAATACACTAGAACCTCAGCGTATGTACATTAAAAATTAGTGACACTTACAATACAGTATATAATACATATGTATATAATAAAAAAAACATTGTAAACAACGCCTTAAGGCGGGAAAACACCAAGGATTGGAAAAAAACATCGTATTCCACATCGTAACCTGAAAAAAGCGTATTAGGACCACCGTAATCCCGGGGTTATATTGCAATGGTAAATTAATCACGGAAGTGCTGCATTGTAGTGATATCAATGGTAAGGTTCGGGTTGATTTCGACTGAAATAATATGAAAATAATTGGTAGACCGTAATATTGATATGATAAAATATTTTTTCACCATATAAATCTTTGGTTCAGAAATACTGCCGCGGATTATGGAACCAGCCATGCGGCTTTCAATTACTAATAGATACGTTATAGAATTTATAGAAACAAAACATCCCCATTCGTTTCGACATCTATACTTGTTAAGCATTACTTACATGCAAATGACCATTCGATATACATATTCTATTTTAAGTTAGACTGTTATAAATAGGTTTACATTGTTAAACAGCAATTTGGAAAATAAATTCTCTACTTCTCAATCATATGTTGTACTAACTAGGTGGTCTCAAACAGATCATTAGCGGATTACACATTTATATTAAACCATTTTTTTCTTGAAGTCTACACTAACTCTCCATTAACTTCACGAACCTTTTTGTAATGATATTGCGTTATTGCAATTGCAGCTACCCATTAGTTTCTCGCTTCAACGATCATTATTCTCCACTGAGGTTTCAGTGGCAGTAGGGTCCATAAGGTCCCATTCTTCTCCGCACTTTTCCATTGTACATCTGAATAGTGCTCTTTCTCATCGGTTTTTGAATCATACATTGTTATTTACAACTACAATAAATGGGGTACCAGGATGACCTGTTGTCTCTTGGTACTTTTTTTTCGTGTATTTTTAATTCATATATTTTTCATTCTATTTGTATTTATTCATTTGGTCATTATTATTATTTGTAGTAGTAGCATCAGTAGTAGCAGCATCGGTAGTAGTAGTAGTAGTAGTAGCAGTAGTAGTAGTAGTATAAACGAACACTCTCCCGAACTATCAAAACGCCAAGCCGCATCTATGTTTATGGGTAAAAACACTGCCAGTTCATCTACTTTTAATTTTAAAAGTCTTATTAATGATTTATCCTTAATTATTTTTCAAGGTTAAAGATTGTGGTGTTGTTAGTTGTATGACTGTTGAGAAGTTGCACCTGAAATATATATTGCGGTATTGATATATGTAAAACAATTATGCCTTGCAGATAACTTTAACTATTTCTAATAGTAAATTCCAGTCCTATTGCATTTTAGATGCAGTTGTTTGTTAGGCTAAGACATGTGATTTCGTTTCAGTCTCATATGTTATTACCATAGGCATTTTATTGCAATGCGCAAATTTTCTGGTCCTTTTTATAAAATACTCTAATTTAATTCATTTAGAATGTTTTGTTATTTTCTAATCTACATTACTTGCACATTTCTCTTAACTTAACATAACCAGCAACAACACACAACGATCAAATGTTCTTGTCGTTTTTTATGACAAATATCATATTGTCAGGGAATACATTATAAAAAAGTTCTAAAAATTGTACAATATCCAATGTTGTTTCAAAAAATGGTGATTAGATATATATTTGAATGGCGTCAAGCCAACTGTCAGTATGAGAAATATCCCTTTTTTATACCGTGATTAAACATGAGTCGATAGCCCGATAAAATAAAAATACGTGTTTTTCATAATGGATAACAGTCTCGCTGAATATCATCAGCGTACTAGCTCATTGTTTTCTTCTCTGTTTACGAGGTATCCTTTCCTCATTCTCCTTATAAGATACACTTTCCGTCTCCTTTCTTTCGGAGGAGCCTGCAAAGAAGTTTCCGTTACGTTGCATTATAGGGGCTTAGCGAGAGTGAGTTGCTTTGGATCGTAGTTTACGTGCCCGACGTTGGGAGTATTTTTAGTGTCTTTCAGTGAGAGATATTGCTCAAGAGTCGCATATTTTTTCTTCTCTCAAATTGGACTTATGCGCTCGACTTCTGGTCTTACTCGACTGTCGAAATTCGCATTATATAGAATTGCTATGATCAGACGCCAGTGACCACCGGCCAAACATTCAAGCCAATAGGAGGTCGCCCCTTCACGCTTATACGCGTTCCTATTAGTCAATTGCCAATTCTATGTAAGTATCCCCCTGCGTAATTTTCCGTCGTGGAGTTTCTCGCGCGGACGGTTTCTGAAAATGCTGATCTAAGGTTCAACGTTACCCAAAACCAAACCCAAACTCCAACAATTTTTCGGATATTATTCCCCAGTATACATTGATTCACTGGCAAAGCAATGTTTGTATTAATTTTCAACTTCAACTCACATTTGTTCAGCTGAAGTTATTCCCCTTGTTTATAGATGAGTCACTAACCAGACAGGTATTCTTTACATAATAAAATCTTTACTAAGCTCTATTATCATGATTTTACTGTTAAATCTGCTTTCATGGCGGTTGGATCGCAATGGTTCCACATTGTAATACACTCGCGTCAAGAATACGTCTAGCTATCCCAACTGTAGAAACATTTGCTTTTTTTTCTATGTGTGCCTGATATCAAGCATGCTTTCTATTTACATAGTTTTCTAAATTAAAGTTATACAAATCAAATGCAAACACATATTTGTCAGAAATAATAAGTGATCAGAAGTTCATAATACACAATATAAAAAATCTACTCAGATACTCAATCCTTATCTCGACACGCTTTTTTTGTTGTTGATGATTTGATTACGATTTTTTACCTTACTATTTGTTTAAATTTCCTGTTAGTTTTCAAATATATATTTATTACCCTTTTCTTAATCTTTATTTTTATTTCACGTTGTACTCATATTTCTATTGACTCCTACATTCTATTATTTACAGTAGTAGTGGAAATTTAAAGTTGTATCTCCTATCATTTGTATATTGACTCATGTCTTTTAATACGTCGCACGGCTCAAGCCTTACAATATTATTGGAGCACTTTTATCAAACAGAAGAATACTCGTCGTTTCAGAAAATATCTGTTAGTAAGATTCTATCATACTAACACTTCAATTCTATGGTCATTCGTCGCAAACGAAGATACCGCAAACATATTGTACACTATTTGGTCAGACTAGATCCCGAAAGCTAAAAACCGTTCACATAACATAAACTATATATTGCTATAGAGGTAGAAGATTTTTTTTTAGATGCATTAAAAGTAACAAGACACCTCTTTATCCATTCTACCACACGCTCAAGATCAGAGGAGAGAGAATCAGAGAGAACTCGGTCGTTTACGACCTTTGATGTGCTGCCATAGATGGTAGTGTCGTCTATGAATGATCTAAGGGTGCGAATTTGAAGATCATTAATGTAGATCAGGAAGAGAGTTGGGTTGCGGATGAGCCTCTGAGGGACTCCAGCATTAAAACACAGAGCTTTTGATTGCTCTCCATCAAGCACAGCCCTTAAGAACCTATCAGAGAGAAAGGGTTTAATAATTGATAAGATATTTCCAGCTATACCATAGCTGGCCCTCTTGTGAAGTAGTCCTTTATGCCGTACTTTATCCAATGCATTTGACATGTCAGTAGCGATTACAATAGAGAGAGAGAGGGAGAGAGAGGGAGAGAGAGCGCCTCCGTCGAGGGATTCGCTAATCCTATGAGATATAATTCTAAGCATGTCTACTGTAGATCTAGCAGAACGGAAACCATATTGAACGTCACTAAGAAGGATGTTTTTGCTGACATACTTCTCTATATAACACGGATTCCAGCAGCTTACAACAGCACAGGAGACTTTGTTGTCTGTGCTGAGAGGGGAATGAGCGATCACCATAATTCTTAAATACAGGGCATACTGATGAGATTCTCAACAATGTTTGGAAGCATTTCTCCTGAAGGCAACGCTTAAATGACTTTGTAGGTGCGGGCGCTAGTTCTGGTAGTAGCTTTTTGAGCATTAAAATTGGAATGTCGTCAGACCTAGTTGCTTTAATGGACTCAAGGTTTTTGATTAGCTTGCCAACATCAAGTAGAGATATTTGTATATCGCATAATGACATTTCGAATAGACTTTGTAATATTCTGTTTAATGATCTCCTATTGAAACGTCGCTAGTGCTTTGATTGATCTCTTGTTTTGAATATAACCCTAAGCAAAAATGTTAGAACTTCTATAGTCACAAGGTTTATTAAACATTGTTGTAAGAGTAATCCTTACAACAAAATTCAATACATATAACTATTTCTAGTTCATCATAAATATAACACAAAAAGAAACGATTTTTTATGCAAACTCACTATTTATTCTTATCGATTTACTCTTTCATCTTATGTCAATTCGCATGCAGGTGTATGTTATTTTTATTCTTCTATTTTATTAATACTTTCACTTGTTCATCTTTTAAGTTAATTTATGGCTTCAGTTGCGTTTTTTGTCGTTTCACATTTTTATATTACCTTGTTATATTCAATCGTGTATTTACGTTTTTTACTGATAACTCAAGTATTATGCCCTTGGTGTTGTTATGACATGCCTTTAATTTTACTTTCTTTATGCTTTGCCTTATTATCAAACTATGATACTATATTAATTCCATTCGTTTATTGATATTTTATTCATGTTTTTCTTTCATTGCTTTACGTTTAATTTTTTTACGATTTAGTCTCCGTTTTTGATACTCTTCAATTTCTTTTTATTCTTTCTTCACGATTGGATTCGTTCGCTTTTCGTTTACTTCACTCTCATTTTTACACGTGTTTTCTGTTCGATTGGGTCAATTCTTTCAAACTATTTCAATTTCTGTTTTTAATTTTATTGGCTGTTTTATATTTTCGATTTTTTGGGAAACATTTCTAATTCTTTAAGTCATAATTGTATTTCTCTTTTCTAGTTCTATTACTCATAATCATGTACGTTTTCTTTTTGTAGTTATTTTAGAAACAAAAAAAAGTAAAAATATGAACCCCATACATGTACTTGTTTCAGAAATACACTAATGGAATGTAAAATAACGAAATATAAACACTAATACCCTATGCCATGGCTAATAGAGCATTTAGCACACCCCCTCTTCTTTAATCTAGAGGTAAGCAGGTGTTGCAAAGGTTTTTACTCTTACACCATATTTCATTTTAAAGCTGACATTTTTATTACCCCTTAGCACACAGATTCACAGATTGTCACATTTGCAGAAATTTAAATGTAATTTTTGCAAACATGTGATTCACCAATATCTACTTAAGATTCCCCTGTACATTTCTCCATGAATTGACAACAGCCTATGTCATGGCAATGTCAATATAACTAAATTTGGGCGAATCAAAGTAAAACTTAAAATAAGTTAGAAAGGTTAATAACGAATTCATGATGAGCAGAAGTGATCCATTTGATTAATTATTAATAAAGGTATCCAAATTAGATTCTAGCTTTATCGATGCTAAAATCATTGTCAACATGTTGATGGTTTTCAGAACATAACAAATCTGCTTTCCTGATTCTAGATATACATTTAATAAATTTTACGATTTTTGAGAAGATCTTTGGCACACGCTCAAACAGTCAGAGTATGTGGCCAACTCCTAAGAACGCATTGACACATGTCATTGCGTACGGACAATTTAAATGAGATATTATATTCTATAATTGATTTCCTCAAATTCTCATTTGATATAAGCACATTCATTTCAATAAAAAGAATCGGAACTATACCCAACATATTTTATTTCTCATCAATTGTTATCGCGGCTGTGTTTTCATTTAAAAGCTTCATATTGATCCACTGATTTAGGATTAAACAGTATAATTGAAACCATTATGCTTAAAATTGGGTTTCATTTTTCTTACGTTTTGTCTTGTTACATTTATTCCAATTCAATTTTTCTTTGTTGAGTTTAAAGGTTGCTTGTTTTTTTACCTATTGATTTTTATTTAATTTAAGTTTTAAGTGTTTCCATTTTAAAAGATTTTCTAAATTTCTTTTATGAATTTTTCTCGACCAATTATCGTATGATATTTATTTATACGCCCGCAAAAATACTTTTTAAAAATGTTTGTTGTCGGATGGAAAATTATTTACCTCTACCCCAAAGTATATTAAATTATTGTCACTATTTCCTGGGGTGAAAATATGAACAGTTTCACATAATTCATTTGCCTCTCATCGTCTGATATACATTTTAATTGCTTTGGCCACATTTTATATACTATGTTTTTACTAGTCACCGCGTCTAATAAACTTATGTTTCACATTTCTCTTCCACTCATATGAATAACTTTTGATGTTCAAGGTTTCATATCTAGTTGTTTGTTTTTGGCCGTCGCCTCGTCTTAGATGAATTTGCTTTCGAGTATTTTTCGTCTCGATCTTTCTGTTCGTAATTTTAGTTACTCTAACTTTACAAGATCTCTAGCTTTGGTATAGCTGGAAGTGTCTGGTCAATTATTACATCATGTCGCTTTTATCACGGTATATAATGATATTTTTCACACTAATTTCACGTTGTTAAAATATTTTTATGTTATTCTTGTATGATATTTTCCCCTTACGTTTCGTGATTTAAGATTATATTTTATTTTCATCATATTATATTACTCTGTTCACTCCTTGTCTCATAACTAGCATTCAATATTACTTAAACTTCGTTTGATATACAGTTGTTTTCCCACATTCGCCGTATGATGTACATTTTTGCCTTTCCCAAGTTAGGGATTGAACGTGTTTATCTATTACTCATCTTTATTGTCATGGTTACTTAATTCGCGATATAATTATGTTTGAATTTTCTCCATCACTTAGAAAATTTCGCATTTTCCCCGTCCAATATTAATTATTTCTGTGTTTTCAACATTCTATAAATTATTTCCATTGCCTTTTCCTCCGCATACGTGATCGGCTTATTTATTTAGGCATCAAATATTGAATCATTTTCGTATTTATCCGTCTGCTATATTGAAACTAAAAACAGAATATGATTTTATACAACAGGATGTAAAAGAAAATATATTAAATTAATTCCTATCTTTCTGGTTTAATTTTTTTTCTTACTTTTTAACGTTTGATATATAATATCTTTGAATATGAATTTTTTTGTCTTCACTATTATGAGAGTCTTGGCTTTTTTTTCGGATTGGATTTGAATTAAGTTTGTCTTTACGTCGTCTGATATTAAATTATTTAATCGTTTGTTCTTCCAATATGAGATTATTTAATATGTTTCTTCGTCTGATGTAAACTTTTGTCTGTGGTGGGTATGTTATGAATTTATTTTCCTTATTTCCTTGTCCAATATAAAGTAAATTTTGCCCCTCGATTCTATGTCATGAATTTAGACTCGTCTTTTTCGCGTCACATACAAATTTATAGTCGAATTTTCTTACGTATGTTATGCATTTTACTTTCGTCATTTCCATATAAACATATTATCGCCTAAAGCTCAGTGTGTTATAAATTTTTATCTACCTTTTATTTGTATAATATTGTGTACACCTTTTCTTGAATATGTTATAAATTTACTTTTGTCATTTCAGTGCGAGATATTTATTTATTTTAACCTCTACGGTTGCAATATTTTTTAAAAATATTATCGTTGTTTTATAATAAATGATTCTCGCTTTTTGTTCACGTGTTATTAATGTACGTTTATTTTTTCACACCAAATCTAAAATTAGTTTTGCTTTTTAAAGATCTGTTCTGAATTTATTTTCAAGTTTTTCTCATCTGTTTTGAATTTATTTTCATCCTTTTTTCATGTGTTATGAAATTATTACCATATTTGCTTCGTTATATATTTATTTTCGCCATTTTTCACCTGATTTTTAAAAAAATATTTCCTCTTTTTTCGTCTGATCTTAATTTATTTTTCATCTTTTACTTGCCTGTAATAAAATTATGTTCACGTATTCTCGGGTCAATTATGAATTTACTTTTGTTTTTTCTACGCTTTAAATAAAATTATTTTCGCCTTTTCTCGAGTCTGTAATTAATTTATTTTGCCTTTTCCTTGCTTTACGTAAAATTATTTTCGCCCTTCCTCGAATCTGTAATGAATTTACTATCGTAAGTGTCCCTCTAATATAAAATAATTTTCAGGTTTTCTTGGATCTGTTATTTATTATTTTCGGTTTTCCCTGCTTATATAAGACAGTTTTCATCTTAACGAGGGTTTGCTATAAAATTATCTTCCTCTATGTATCATCCGAGTTAGACAAATCAACTTTTTTTTCGTATGTCTTATGAATTTATAGTAGTCTCTTCTACATCACAGTTTTATTTATTTCTGTATTTTGTTTAAATTTTCATAATTTATTTTTTATCGGTTACTTTGTTTTACAGAGGATTCACCACATTATCAAGGCCAAGATGTCACTCGAGGATAAGGGTTAAGGAGTGTACAGTAGAAACTGGACAATATAGTAATCATTAGTCATGGAAATTCGGTAAATTTGTGAACTTATATGGAACGGCCTATCAAGAACTTGTTTACGTTAGACTTGAAGACAACCATATTGTAGTCAGCCGGAAAGCAGGAAAACTGAAGACAATTCCAAAGGCGTGCAGTTCTAAGAAAGAAGCTTTTTTCATGGAATCTACGTTTAGGTTTAGGCACAGATAAAGAGTGGGGGGAATTATTGATAGTGTTTTCAGCTAGACGAGTGTTTCTTGTGAAAGTTTGGCGAGGGGGGACCATAGATTGAAGCTCAGTTGAACACTTTCCATGAAAATAACGATACATCAGAGACAGACTCGCAACATCTCTTCTGTGAGATAGAGGTTGCAGGGAAGAGAAAAGGACATCTCCTACGAGGCTGAGGAGTCTATTTTGAACTCTATCAAGGAGGGACAAGACCTTTCTAGCAGCTCCTGCCCAGATGTCGCAACAGTATTCCATCCTGCGGCGTATCTGCCCCTTATATCGATAGAGAATTACATCAGCAGTGAGATATCTACTGGATCGATAGAAAGATCCGACCATTTTTCCAGCGGCCTTGGCAACAGATTTATGTACGTGTTCCATTTAAGATCAAGAGTAACAGTCAAGCCCAGAAGCTTGTCAAAACTTGAGGTCTCCTGAAGACGAGAGCCATTCATTTCAATTGGTGCCAGAATGTTGATGATGTAAAGAGAGAAGCTTGGTTTTAGATGCATTAAAAGTAACCACCCACTCCTTTCCCCATTGTACCACGTGCTCAAGATCAAAGTAGACAGAGAATCGGAGAGAACTTGGTCGTTTACTGTCTTAGATGTGCTACCATAAATGGTGGTGTCATCAGCATAAATGTTCACAAATGGTGTAAGGATGTGATTTAGAAAATCATTGATGTAGATCAGGAAAAGAGTTGGGCCCAGGATGCACCCCTGACGGTCTCCAGCGTTAATACTGTGAGCTTCTGATTTTTGCCCCTCAACTCTGCTCTTATAAACCTATCAGAAAGAAATGATTTAATAATTGAGCAGACACTTCCAGCTATACCATAGCTAGAGATCTCGTGAAGTAAACCTTTATGCCATACCTTATCAAAGGTCTTAGATATGCCAAAAGCAATTGCCCTAAAAAGGCTACCTTCGCCGAGAGATTTGCTAATGTTATGAGATATAACTGTAAGCACATCTGCTGTAGATCTAGCAGAACGGAAACCATATTGAGTGTCACTAAGAAGGTTATTTTGTTGAGATTGATGATTACTTCTGTATTTAACACATATTCCGCAACTTACTCATGACGCACAGGAGACTTATTGGCCTGTACTGAGAAGGGAATGAGCGATCACCTGAATTCTTAAATACGGGGCACACTGATGAGATTTTCCAGAGTGATGGGAAGCTATTCTCCTTAAGACAACGTTTAAACAGTTTTGTAAGTATGGGCGCTATTTCTGGTTGAGGTTTTTGAATATCATATTTGGAATACTTGTCTGATATTTAATCATGTCCCCTTCCTTGGTCCCTTATATTTTATTTTTTTATTTTCACTGATCAGACATAAAATTGCATTTTTCCCCCTAGGTTTTGTTATTTATTTACTTTCGACTTTTCTTCGTCTCATAAAAAAATATTAAAATATTTTGTTCTATATTTCTTATTAATTTGTTGTCACTTTCAATCGTTTGATATAAAATATGGCCGCTTTTTTATCTACCATGAATTTATATTTGTTTCTTATTTGTCTGAAAACGTAACACCTTTTACCTTTAAAATAAGATAGGGCATATGCAGTCCCAGATTTTGACAGTTGATATATAGGACTTTATGTGCATTATAAAGACACCATACTTGATACATTGAACGTATTACATCAAACATCTACTTCATACAAACCTATCTTACACCGAGAAAACACCAATCAAAAGTATCATATATTAGCAAACTTCTTCTGTTGGTTTTTATTCATTAATATATTAAGCATAGCAATAAAACACATCTGTCTCTCTCACTCTCTCTCTCTCTCTTTATATATATATACATATATATATATATATATATATATATATATATATATATATATATATATATATATATATAATATTAATGCATCGGAAACCGAGCTGCGGTCAGTTCATAGTGCTCGCTCTAATCCAAACCACCTCCTTATTTAGATGAATTGCTATTGTCTTAGGGAACCTCCATGTCTAGACAAGATTCTTGGACTGCCCTTCACTCCTGTTCTAAAATGGAGCATAAATTCTGTTGCCAAGATCGCTGGAAGAAATTATTAGATCACTTTCCTGCTCAATACGCATCTCATTGCCGTCCGATGCAATCCACCCACTTTTTTTTTTCTTACACGGTGGTCACCACTTATCAAGGCCCGGAAGCTACTCAGGAATAAGGGTTATTGCAAGTACAGTTCGTTAGTGTGGAGAGTTATTGAAGTGTTTACTTGAGGTGTCGGTTCATTAGGAATTTGTTTACGTTGGGCTTGAATACATCCAGGTTGTTGTCAGGTGGGAAGCAGCCAAACGGAACATAGTTCCACAGGCGTGCAGTTCTAAAAAGAAGCTTTCTTCATGGAATCTACGTTTTGATTAAGGCACAGATAAAGAGTGGGGAAAATTTTTGATAGTGGATTCAGCTAGACGGGTGTTTTTCGTGAAAGATTGGCGAGGGGGGACAGAGATTGGAGTGCAGACGAGCACATGCCATGGAAATAACGATAAAGGAAGGATAGGCTCGCAACGTCTCTTCTGTGGGATAGAGGTTGCAGGGAAGAGAAAATGTCATCCCCCACTAAGCCACGAAATCTATTTTGTACACTGTCAAGGCAGGATGGGCAGTTTTGTCAGCTGCTGCCCAGATATGGCAGCAGTATTCCATCCTTGGACGTACTTGGCTTTTATATAGATAGAGAATTACATCAGTAGTGATATATCTTCTGGAGCAGTAGAAGGATCCCACCATCATTCCAGCGACCTTGACAACAGACTTGATGTACGTATAAGATACAGGTTCATCGTAAAATGGAGTACTTACTCCATATTTGAGTAAGAGCTACTCTGCGCGACATATCCTGGCTATATAGAATTCAAAGCCGGCCTGTAAATCTAATAGATGATGTCTCTTTTCTCTTCACTGCAGCCTCTTTCACGTAGAAGAGATTTTGCGAGCGTGTGTCTGCACCATCGCTATCTTGCCGATAACACCAGTTTACGGTGCTTATTTCCAAACTTTCACAAAAACACTCTCGACTCGCTACAACCACTGTATATGATTCACCCACTCTCTATGCGTGCCTAAATCTAAACCCAGATTCCATGATTAAAGCTTCTTTCGAAGATATGCT
>NC_136490.1:102081792-102106792 GCF_053919585.1 Euprymna scolopes | reverse complement strand
TTTTCCTCGTCTTTCCATACATCTTTGCATCGGTTGGCCTTGATATTTATTGTTGTTTATGCGTATTCGCCAGTTCAGCTTCAATATTACACAAAGAAGTTTCATTCCATGATAGAGATTAAAAATATATGATTCACTTTTTACAACGTGTTTTTACTATAGTTTGGAACTAAGTCGCTTAGGTACACATTATAATTGCGATATCATTGAGACATATTTATACATAGATAAAATCTATATGCATTATTATGTATAATATGAACATTTAATATTTGTATTAACTCATTTTGTCTTGCTCTATCTCTCCTTCACTCATTCTCTCTCCTTTCATTTTTTCTCCTCCAAATAACCTTTTCTTCCTTTCATCTAAAACATTTAATGAACTACAACATGAATAATTGCACTTTCATTGGAATAACTAATTGAAACAGAAAGTCATACAAATTTCTAACTATTTTGTTTTTAAAATATACTTTCCGTGAAGTTGTTTGTGGTTGTCTGTGGTTCAACGAAACATGTGTAAGACGTACTTTAAATTGTAAGAGTGCATTAATTTATCGTTTCGTTTTTCAATGATAACTGATATCGAACTAAAACGCTGCATGTGTCTGTCTTCAGATTATATATATACATGCTGTTTGTATTTATGCCGATTAAAATGCTACCAGTATATATATATATATATATATATATATATATATATATATATATATATATATAAAGGTGGATGTCTCTGTGTGTGTCTGGTCACGAATATGCTCTTATATGGTTGACTATTATAGAAAACTGATCACATATAATGATAGATGTATTGAGACACAGGAGTGTGTATGTTTGATCTGGCATAATGATGATTCATTAAAATTGTGGGATCTGCGTACGCGTCTGGTCCACAAAGTATGGAAATAAAAAAAAATTAAAATAAAAAAAAAAAAAACGTTTACAAGTGTTTTGATATAGATGTACATCAGAATACTTTGATAAGTATGTTTTACTTAAATAAAGATGGTATGATAAAATTGTGGTGTCTACGTTCGTGCCTGGCCTCCATAGAATGGAAATCGGCACAAACTTTAATACAAAATTTTCATATCTATCCTCGTATTATACTTTGATAATTACGTTTCAGTTTGAAGAAATATGGTATAATGAAATTATGGGGTGTTCGTTCACGCCATAGGATGGAAATATGTCACAAAGTTTAACAAGTTTTTTTTTTTTTAATATAGATCCACAGAATATTGTGATAAATGTTTCAGTTTGAACAGGTATGTTATAATAAATTATGGGGTGTATCTATTTTCTTTTTACTTTCATCATATTTTGCTTTGATTTTGATACTCCCAAATTCGAAGCTATTTCTTACAACCCTCCCTTTTCATAACCTATCATACTTTCATAAATCAGAGTCCATTTACTGTAGGCTGGTTTTGAACCCAGTCAACGAGGGAAACTTTTGCTAGTATATATATATATATATATATATATATATATATATATATATATATATATATATATATATATATACTAGCATTTCAGACCGACAGTGCCCGGGTGTTTGGATATGCATGTTGCGCAAAATAAAGTGGTAGTAGGAAAGCATGCTCGAACCCGTACAGCGAATGACGAGAATAACGGGGCAAAAAAAAAACAAAAAAAAAACTGACGTCTTAGCTGTTACGACCACCGGGAAACCGGAAGTAACTTATGTTTTTATTAAGGCTAGACAATCGAAAGGGACGATGGATTTCAAAAATCTCGGCGAAAAAAAGCGACGCCCTGTAGAAAAATGCCCAGTTGAGGGTGAAGATATAAAAGTGTTTAGACAATTTTTCAATATTTGTCGCCTGAAAGATCGAACTTCAAAACGATACTGATGTTCGTAAAATCCGTCGCCTCCGTCTAAAGTTTCAGGTAAACATGCAAACATATACGTGCATTTATATATTGGTAAATAAAAAATTTCGACCCAAACCGATTAAACGCTTGTCCTATCTCTGAATACCCTTTATGTAAAATTTCAAATTTTTAGACAAGAAATTGTCTGAGTAATTTTATAGAGAAAGCGGAGGTTATTTTTTTGTAAACTTTACCCTCTATTATGACCCCTAACATGTATTGTATTGTGATCAAATTAAGTCACTAAGTTAGATCCATGCCCAAGAAACCTATATCGAAAATTTCACGTGTTTAGACCCAAAATTGGCGGAGGGTTTGGTAGAGTTTTCAATGCTCAAATCATTGAACTCTGCCTCCTTTAACAGCCAAATTTCTGGCTAAAAACCGACCAACAATATTTTCACAAATCTCAGTACCCTTCTTATCTAATTTCGAGTGTGTAGACTTAAAATTGGCAGAGTTATTTCGTAGGGAAATGTAAACAGACACACACAGACCCACACACAGACACGTCCCCTTTTTATAGATAGAAAGATAGATGGATGGATATTAATAAATAGATTGGACGCAATAGGTAGTAATGATTGAACATTTTTTAAAAAAGACTCGTGCGCCATTATCGAGAATCGAAACCAAAACGTTCAGGTAGGAAAAATTTCTTACGCAAAAATACATACTGGGTTTTGTTGTTTTTGTTTTACGGCATATCAACCCTATGAAAGTTATTTAATGCTGAATCCAATGATTTTGAAGAACATTTTTTAATATAATATATTTGCTGTTTTCAAGTCGGTGTCTATTTAACCCATAGTTAGGACCCTAACAGGCACTACCACTCCGCGTCAGAGTGGACCAGGGAGCAATGGCAATTAAAGGGTGGCGCCACACTCCCAAACCCGCACGCTGGGGCCTCACCATCGGATATAGTTTAAGGTCATAGCCAGGACCAATAAACATATATACGTATTCATAAATATATATGGAAACAGTTTTATGTTTACTATGCACTTTTTACGCAAATATTATCAAGTATAGATTATGAAGAATATCTGCATTAATATAATTACACGTAATACTTAGCTAAAGATGATCACTCCATGAGAAAACCGATTAAACTAACAGGGAATTAATTTAAATGAATGTTTTAAAGACTATGCAAATAGGCTAGATCTTTTGCTAGTTAATGCAATTCCACAACCCATACATAACAGACTTGTATTTTCTTTTTAAATAAATAGAAAAGAGGGGTTTTAATATGAATATCAATACACACACAGAAAAACGATTTAAAGGAGTGTATATATATATATATATATATATATATATATATATATATATATGTGTGTGTGTGTTTGTTATAATTATTCATTCAGTGAAATTTAATAAACGTTTGTATAATTTAACCGAGCTTCTTTGTCATGTAAATTTTCATATCTTATTGATACACACAGAAACACTTGCATATTTCTTTGAGATTCAATTAACTGTTTCTTCCTTTGTATTGCTTCAAATTAAATGATTGTTTAAAATTGAATATCAATTACAAATTTATTTTTAAGTTTATCCTATGTTGAGGAAATTGGGGCCGTACATCAGCATTTGCTTGCATTAAATATGACAATAACGACAAAACTGACACATTTAACTTCTCAATCCCATGTATAATTGACACGTGAGACACTATATACATGTCATCATATTTTAAATACACGAAAAATCACTTCAGCTCACACTCCAAAATATTCACATCAGCTATCGCATTATAATACAATTCAATATCATGATTTTATATCATCATATGCATGCTGTAACTTGCTCATATTAACAGTGATATTATCATATACATTCCCACCGCATTTTTTCACCAATGAAGACAAAACATATATAACAAAAATCCATGTATCGATAATATATATATATATATATATATATATATATATATATATATATATATATATAGATACTCCTACTAATTCGTGTTTCGTTTGTGTGTATTGATATTCATATTAAAACCGCTTTTTCTATTTATTTAAAAAGAAAATACAATTTGCATTCACTAACAAAAGATCTATATATATATATATATATAGATAGATATATACTCCTACTAATTCGTGTTTCGTTTGTGTGTACTGATATTCATATTACAACCGCTTTTTCTATTTATTTAAAAAGAAAATACAATTTTCTCATATATGGGTTGTGGAATTGCATTCACTAACAAAAGATCTAGCTAATTTGCATATTGTGTTAAAGATTCATTTTAATTCCCTATTAGTTGCTTCGGTTATCTAATGCGGTATTCATCTTTAGTTAACTATTAAGTGTACCTATATTCAGGCAGATATTCTACATGATTTACACTTGCATATTATTTGCGTAAAAACGTTGATATTAAACACAAAATTCGTTCCATATATATTTATGTATACGTATATATATTTTTTAACAAATTTTGTCTACCAAACTCCTCCTAGAGGTTTTGGCCTACGGTCATGAAACTTTATATATAAGATGGTTAAATCGATGCAAAGCTTTATATTTGGGTTTTAGCCCGGAAAAGTTGGTGCAAAAATGTGAAAATTGAAAAAAAGTTAAATTTGCCAGGTGAAGGTCGAACGCCGGCATTGCGAATACATCACGTAGTAGCTATTGGTTCATGTGTTAAGTTTTAGCCTTGAAGTAAACATGTTTTCATAGCGCAGTCATTTACACCGCAGTCAAAATAAATCGCGAGGTAAACGTTTTGGTTTCGATTCTCCGTGGCGGCGCATGAATCTTTTTTTTTTTTTTTATATACTTTTTAAATCATTAATATATATTGCCTCCACTCTATCTATCTATCTATATATCTATCAATCTATCTATCTATTATATATGTAAAACTGGAGGTGTGTGTGTGTGTGTGTGTGTGTGTCTGTACATTTTCCTACGCAATAACTCTGTCAATTTTCACTCTTCAGATTCGAAAATTCATATACAAGTTACTGAAATTTGCTAAGGGGTCAAAGTTCAACGATTTGACCTTTGAGATCTCTACCAAACTCCTCCGCCAATTTTGGGCCTAAACACGTGAAATTTTAGATATAGGTTTGTTGGGCATGGACCGAACTTAATGTCTTGATTTGGTCCCTAAACTATAAATGTTAAGGGGTCATAATCGGACTCAAATTTTAAAAAAATGACCGTTTTATTTATTTATTTTTTTTTTTTTGCTCAACATACACCTCCAAACATCCGGGCAATGCCGGGCTTAAATTCTAGTATCTATAAAAGTGAACGTGTCTGTATGTCTGTGTGTGTAAATTCCGTACACAATAACTCTGTCAATTTTAAGTTTACAACCTCGAAATTTGATATTCAGTGTACAAACGGAATGGAACTGCTAGTATGTATATGAAAGTGAACGTGTCTATGTGTGCCTGAGTGTGTGTTTGTGTGTGTCTGCGTGTGGCTGGGCTTTTCTGTACAAATTCTTACGCTGTAACTCTGTCAATTTTTAGTCTACAGACTCGACATTTAATATACAGTGTACGGAGATTTGGGAAAATATTTGTGATCCGTCTTTGACCAGAAATTTAAAATTCTAATAGGTAAATTTCAACGATTTGACCGTTGAGAAGTCTATCAAACTCCTCCGCAAATTTTGGGTGTAAACACTGTAAATTTTGGATATAGGTTCCGTGGACATGGATCGAACTTAATGACCTGATTTGAGCCCAAATCAATGAGTGTTAAGAGGTCATAATTGGGTTCAAAGTTAAAAAAAAAGTGACTTCTTCGGTCTCTACCAAATTACTCAGACAATTTCTGATCTAAAAATTTGAAATTTGACATAAAGCGTATTCAGATATAGTGCAATTTTTAATCGTTTTGGGTCGAAATTTTTATTTACGAATATATAAATGTATGTATGTATGCATGTATGTATGTATGCATGTCTGCTTAAAGTTTCAACAGATGAGACGGATTTTACGAACATCAGTATCGTTTTGATGTTCGACATTTCAGTCGACAAATATCGACAAATTGTCTTAAAACATTAATATCTTCCCCTTTAACTGGCCACTTTTCTACAGAGGGGGTCACTTTTTTCGCCGATATTTTCGAAAATCTTCCCATCCTTTTGATTGTCTAGCCTTAATTTAAACACAAGTTTGTCGGTGGTCGTAACAGCAAAGACGTAAGTTTTTTTCCCGTTCTTTTCCTTCTTCGCGGTACGGGTTGGAGCTAGCCTTCCTACTACAATGTTTTTTAATATTTTGCTCAACATATCATCCTAACCCTCGAGCAACGCTGGGCTGAAATGGTAGTATATATATATATATATATATATATATATATATATATATATATATATATATATATATATATATATATACATATATATATATATATATATATACTAGCAGTTTCGCCCAGCTTTTTTCGGGCCCTATGTTCTGTTATTAATGTTACATTACGTGCATATGTATATATTAAAACGTTTTAATATGCAAAGTAATGCCTTTCTGTACAATAGTCTTCCTTAACTACTATAGAGAATAGAAAGACATAGATTTTAACTTTTATAGATAGAAAGATAAATAGATAGATAGATAGATACAGTGGATGAACTATATAGTAATGGTTTAAAACATATTTTAAAAAAAGGCACACGCGCCACCACTGAGAATCAAACCTTCACCTGAAAAAATTAATTTTTACTTTAATTTTCACAATTTTGCACAGGTTTTTCCGGGGTATAACTCAAATATAAAGTTTTGCATGGATTCAAATACCTTATATATAAAGTTTCATGCCTGTAGACCAAAAAATCAAGGAGGAGTTTGGTAGAAAAATTTTTTAAACAAAAATATATATGTATACATTAATATATATGGAAACAATTTTGTGTGTAATATACACATTTTACGCAAATAATATGCAAGTATAAATCATGTAGAATATATGCATGAATATAATGTAATAGTTATCTAAGGATGATTATCTGATTAGAAAACCGAAGCAACTTATAGGGAATTAATTAAAATAAATGTTTAAAAGAATATGCAAATTAGCTAGATCTTTTGATAGTGAATGTAATTTCATAACCAATTTATTAAAAAATGGTATTTTCTATTTAAATAAATAGAAAATAGGTTTTTTAATATGAAGATCAATACACACACACAAAAAAACGAAATTATAGGTGTATATATATATATATATATATATATATATATATATATATATATATATATATATATATATATATCTTTCCGGTATAAAAATAAAAATAACAAAACGAGTGTTACTAAAGGTATTTTAAAAATACTTATCTTATTAAAGAATTAAAGTTATCTTATTAAAGAATTCTAATTTCAAATAGGAAATAAAATATTACTGTAAAACGGTAGGTATTCCTATGTGATTGGATCCTGCACACACATATATATATATATGTAATCACTAATAAAAACTGATATATCTAAAACATATAACTTTCATGGGTGTAGGAGATTTATAGATGATTTTACATGTATAAACGATAATGATGAATTCGAAAAAAATAAGCATCTTATATATCCAAAGGAATTAGAATTATGGGGATTTTCTTTATAAAATATTTTATAAAAGAAAATAGAACGTATGCCGCACAAAGGTAGTACCTGCCCTGCTTTTTATGTTTTATGGAACCATTTTATCTGAGATTTTGAGAATAGCTCGCGTTAATTTAAAATTTATAGATTATACACCACCAGTTCAAGCTTAGTAATAAGGATGATAATAATTAGGATGATTAAACAAGGTGGGGATAAAACTAAAATATTTAAACAGTTAAAGAAAGCATTTGTTCGGTATCCTTATGCTTTCGAATCGTTTAAGATTAACCAGAATATATTAATAAAGGAAATCCAAAACTATACTAGTAATGTATAAAATGTATTTTAATTACATTAATGAAAAAAAAATGTATATGTGTGTAATATGTTTTATATATTTAATTTTAAATAAATATGAATGTACATATTACAACATACTAATCATATTGAGGTGATAAGTAGTTAAATGGATGAATACTTATCTTATAACTAGAAGACTGGTAAATTAAAAAATATATCCATTTTAAAATTTGGAAACTGATGAATCACACAGGTAAGAAATTATTTTTTCTAGCATGAAGAGGTTAGATAATGCAATTAAGAATAGGAAATTAGATTAAATATTTGTAACATGTATTCTTCCTAAGATAAAGGGAGGTTGTGTTTGATCAATAATGCTGGGGAGCTATGATGTAATATGCGGTTTTGTTTTTAAATCCCCGAAAAAAGTGTTTCATGGTAAGAAACTGATGATCCCTTTAAAAACATACATTATTAGTGCTATGGTAATTTCTGGAGCCGTCTGATGCAGTGATTGCAGGTGATTGAATACTTACTGACTAGATGGTTTTATAACGAATGATAAAAAATTATATTTTTTTGTATAGTTTTAAAGGTTAAAAACTTCAAAGACTATATATATATATATATACATATATATATATATATAAAGGGAAGGTGTATGTGTGTGTGTGTCTGTCTGTCTGTCCGTGTACATTCCCCCACAATGTAACTCTGTCAACTTTCAGTTTACAGACTCCAAATATGATATACACAGTACTGAGATTTGGGAAAATCTTGGTAATCCGTTTTTGGCAAGAAATGTTTCTGATAAACAGTCAAAGTTCAATGAGTTGACTTTTAAAAACTCTAACAAACTGCTCGGCCTGAGTTGGGTCTAAACACTTGAAAGTTTATATATAGGCTCCTTGGGCATGGATCTAATCTAATAACTTGGTTTGAGCCCCAAACAATAAATGTTAAGGGGTCAAATTTTTTTAAAAATTGACCGGTTCGGTACCAAATTACTAAGATAATTTCTGGTCCAACAATTGAAATTTTACATAAAGAGTATTCAGAGATAGAGCAAGCTTATTAATCGGTGTGGGTCGAAAATTTAAGTTACCAATATATAAATGTATGTATGTATGTATGTTTGCATGTCCACCTAAAACTTTGGACAGAGGCGACGGATTTTTAAAAGATTAATACCGTTTTGAAGTTTCACCTTTCAGACGACAAATATTGAAAAATTGGCTATAAACATTAATATTTTCACCTTCAACTAGCCAGTTTTTTTACAGGAAGGTGTCGCTTTTTTGTCCGATATTTTCGAAAGTCGTCTTCTCCTTTCGATTATCTAGCCTTAATAAAAACCTACAACACTTCCGGTTTGGCGGTGGTC
This sequence comes from Euprymna scolopes, assembly GCF_053919585.1. Taxonomy (NCBI): domain Eukaryota; kingdom Metazoa; phylum Mollusca; class Cephalopoda; order Sepiida; family Sepiolidae; genus Euprymna; species Euprymna scolopes. Next base: position 102,097,624 of record NC_136490.1, on the reverse strand, counting down.
GTGACAGCAAGACGTCATGGTTTTCCTTGTTTTCCTCCTTTGCGATACGGATTCAAGCCTGCCTTCCTACTTCCACTATTTTTTTGCTCAACATACACCTCAAAATACCCGGGCAACGTCGGAGTGCAATGCTAGTATATATATATATATATATATATATATGTATATATATATATATATATGTTTCTAATTATATTTGTATAATATATTTATATATATATTTATGTATATATGTTTCTAATTATATTTGTATAATTACATATTTGAATTTATATATTTAATCATGTGACTAAATATGTAACACAATATAAGCTACTTGTATTTTCTCTACCGCTCTCCCTCAAACCAAGACTGTACCCTAACAAACAAAGTCTCAGACAGCATAGATTTTGCACTCTCCCTCGATACTAACGCACAAATACATGTATTTTGTGACTTCAATATCCACCGCAGTAACTGGCTAGGATTCGCTAATCACACAGAGGTAGCTGGTAGCGCAACACATAGCTTCTCTATATCCAATTCGCTATCTCAAACCAGCAAGATCAACATGTCTCACCTCTAGATCTGTTTCTGACAACAGTTCCCAATGACTGTACAACAAATGCCCACAGCCCACTCGGGAATGCTGATCAGGCTGTGATAATGGTAGAAATCAGCCTAAATTCTCGCCCTAAAACTAAAGACCCACTACTAAAAACAACAAGGTATTACAAAAAGGCTGATTGGGAAGACATCAGGGAGCTCATCAAGGATAGCCCCTGCGCAAAATATCTTTACACTTCCAGCGGAACAGTGTGCAAATGAGACCACTGAATGGTTCAAAACTGCAATTGAAGCACATGCTCCCGCACGGAAATTCTATAGCAAGCCCACCTCTCTTCAATGGTTTATTTCTGCTTGTGCAGCTGCCATTTGTCAAAGGCAGCATGCGTTCCGCAGATTCAACCGACATAAGTCCAGCTCAAATAAACAGAAGTTTATAGAAGCTAGAAATAATTGCAAGAGAGTGATAGAGAGAGCTTAGACTGATTACTCTGAAACCACCAGAAAACGCATCGAAGCACAGAAATTAGGAACCCGGGATTTTTGGAAAATCTACAACAGCGTAGTAAACAATGGACAGTCAACTATTCCCCCACTATCAAACAACCATGAGTCTGTTTGCACGGCAACTGACAAGGCTAATCTGCTTGCCAGTCAGTTTGCCTCAAACTCCACACTGAACTCGGTACACCACTCACTCCCTGATTTTCCTCTGCGAACAGACGCCACACTAGACGATTTGAAAATCAACCCTTCTCAGGTACATGCTATTATAAAAAACCTATACACCTCTAAAGCATGTGGACCAGATCTCATCCCGGCTGTGCTATTAAAAAAATGCTCTGCCGAGGTTGCTCCAGTTCTGTCCAAACTTTACAATAAATGCCTTAACGAATCTTGTTTTCCCGACTGCTGGAAAACCGCCTTTGTGGTACCAGTCTTCAAGAATTCTGGTGAAAGAACTGACCCACTAAATTATCGCCCCATTAGCCTCCTCCCGCTTTTCGCCAAAATATTTGAGTCTTTAATTAATCAAGCACTAGTCCAGCACCTAACAGCTGCTAAACCTCTGACTGACAAACAATATGGATTTAGGCAAGCCCGTTCAACAGCAGATTACTTAACTGTAGTTTCTGAACGTATATACCGTTCATTGGACAAAACAGGGGAGGGTAGAGCGGTGGCCCTTGATATATCTAAGGCTTTTGACAGGGTATGGCACGATGGTCTTCTAAGGAAAATTAGATCATATGGAATCACTGGAAGAATTCATAACGTAATTAAATCCTTCTTAAGTAATAGAAAAAGCAAAGTTGTCCTCGACGGTCGTACATCCAAACAATATGACATAAATGCAGGAGTACCTCAGGGGTCTATCCTTGGACCTCTATTATTCCTGATATTCATAAATGACCTCCCTGATAAAACTGTTTCGGAGATGGGTATATTTGCCGATGACACCACTCACTATAATAGATATGAGGGGAAAACAAATGAACACATATCCAAGGAAATGGCAGAAACACTAGAGGATGACCTCCAATCTGTAGCGGAATGGGGACAAAAATGTTTGGTCACATTCAATGCTGCTAAGACTGAGCTTGTTTCCTCCAATAACTACTAGAAACCTTCTCTACCACCAATAGCAATGGCCAAGAACACATTGCCTGAAAATACTTCTTTTATACTCCTCGGCCTAACGTTTACAGGGAATATGCACTGGAATAGATACATTGAGAGCATTGCCAAAGTTGCTGCAAGGAAGGTTGGCTCCCTCTACCGTGCTAGAAAACTACTTACGCCTGTCAGTATCCTATACCTCTATAAGGCCACCATTCGCCCATGTATGGAGTACTGTTGTCATATCTGGGCTTGTTCATCTGCTGCTTGTCTCTCGTTCCTGGATAGGGTTCAAAAGAGAGTCGCCAACTTGATAGGTCCTGAACTGTCATCTAGGCTTCAGCCTCTGTCCCATCGACGAGATTTTGCATCCCTCTGCCTGTTCTACAAATACTTTAATAGAGAATGCTCTGACGAACTGCAAACACTTGTACCTCACCGACGTAACTACCCCCGACAAACCCGACAAGCTACTAAGTCTCATCCCTTTACAGTAGAGATCCCTATGTGCAAGAAAGCGTTTTACGTTTCTTTCCCAAAACTGCGGGTCTTTGGAACTCCCTTCCGGGATTCTGCTTTCTCAACTGCAATGATATGCAGAAGTTCAAGTGTAATGTTAACAAACATCTTTCTACTCATCTCCGTTCATACTGGCCCTGCTAATTAAGTCCTTAATAGAAACCTCCTGCTTCAAAGTGGCACTGTGCCTTGTTTGGGGTGAAAATTGAATTAAAAAAAAAATTATATTTACTTATGATATATATATATATATATATATATATCATTAGTATATACAATTAAATCACATGATTAAATATATAAATTCAAATATCTAATTATACAAATATAATTAGAAACATACGTGTAAACTTGATAATTGAACCTATATATAATGATATTTATATATACATATGTGTATATACATATATATAATACTTTAACATAAACAACATACAGTAACGTATAGACAGTACATATGAAATCATTATATATATATATATGTATATATATGTGTGTGTGTGTGCATCTTTATGTGTGTATGTATGTGTAACAATATTTAATAAAATGAAACAACTCTTCCCATATAATGGTTACATTATAAATTGTACGAATATACTAGTTTAGTTCGAAAAATGGAGCTAGTTTTTCTTTTAGAAATTTTGAAGGACTACAAATACGCGAATGGTAATATTATAACGAACGCGATATTTTCTGAACAATTTACTTTTTTTACATATTTACCACGATTCTCAATGCACATTTGCCAGCGATAAACGATAGCTTTGCCTGGGTGTCGGAACGCGATTTCTCATGAGAGTCGTTATTAAAGTTAACCCTGAAAAATGTCGAAGAACTACGAAGAATTAAATAAAACTATAAAATGAACCATATTTGTGCAACATATTTTTTCTACGTAGTCTCCATAGTTCTCTATGCAATTTCCCAGTAATATGATGACGAATAAATGCGTTTGATGCCTGCACATGACAAGGTTGTTTTCTTTGTGTCCCTCACAAACACTACATGCAACAGATGAAATTTCACATAATAAATGCATGAGTTCAGTCATCATAACATTACAATATGCAATTTGCTTTGGCCCATTCAAGCGGACAAAAATAAACGATATTACTGTTGTAACGCTATTACGTATTACATTCTTTAAAAAAAAAACAAGTAATTACTAAAGCTTGTCTTTCATCTTGGGAGGCATTCTTCTTTTTCACTCGTTATAAACTCCAATTACAAAACTCCGGCTAACGACAATGAAATAGCACAATTATGTTATTCATAAAATTATAATCTATTATATATTTTCTGCACTAAAATAATACATTTTCATAAGATAAATATACGTAATAGATGAAACCCTTTATGATAATAATATATCTTATAAGTAAAATTAAAATTAATAACACACGAAAATATAATTTATCACGACTCCATGAAATATAAAATAAAACTGCATCGCAGTTAATAACATAATTAATTAACTATTTAAGCGTTTTAATCTAATTGATCAACAAATAACCTTTTTAATGAGCAATACAGTTTTGATAAAACAATGTTTTGCAATGAGTTAATTATTAAAAAAAAATCTCGACGGAAAATCAGATATTGTACCGTCAATAGTATATTATATATATACATTATCGCCCACTCACAGGGTTTAATTTAGAGTTTTTCTGATATATAAAGGCTGTCTATGGATGGGCTTAATTTCTAAATAGTTTAGGCTTGGCCGAAATCAATAGTATCCTGTTTAAACAACAAAGAGCTTGTGTGTAGATTTAAATCAATAATCTTGGATATTAGATCTTGCCGAACTAGGATTTATTTAAAGATGGATTTGTTTCCTACGTAGTTGAAAATTATATATATGAAATATCGAGGCGATTGTTAAAGGTGATTGCAACTAACTCAATTCGATTATTTAAATGGACGCATACAAGAATGCATACAGTATACATGAAAACAGCCCAGTGGTAAGTTTTCAATAGACGGTAAAACCTTCTATATTCTTATATAAACAAAAATGTGAATGGTGTGAGAAGCAGTTTATATGTGTTTTAATCAATAAATTACCACACCCATATTCCCCTAAAAGTAACCTGTTTGAAAGCTAATGAATCTTGCTGTTTTTTCCGCATGCTTATATATACATGTATAAAGATTTTTCCAGGATGTTTCAACACATTACTATTTAATTTCTATAGATGATTGCCGCGCCTTACGAACGGGTTTTCCTCATATCGTTGAAGTCAAAACAAACAGATCAGATAAATATGTAGGTTTATTCAAGACAGGAAATATCTTAACATGTGTATTCGGTGTAAATACATTGTCAATTACTATTAAATAATTGATGTCCTTAAAAATAAATATTAAAATTATAAATAATGCGTCTTTTTAGTAGAACATGTAAATGGAATAAATGTCGTAGTCATCTGGAATGGAAAAATGAAAATAAAAAATGTTGAGTAAACTTTAAATAAAGAACGCTTTTGCGAAAGATTTTGGATTAATTTTTGTAAAATGATTAAATAAAACGAGAAGTCAAAAAATTAAATGAATATGGTCCTGTAGTTGGATATTATCGTAACTAGTTTGTGAGACATTATTAGGTATGGAATTAGGTTAAAAGAAAAATAAATTATCTAAAATGAACTACATTAAAACAAGACTTTCTAAACTAAATTTAACTATCTAATACGTTTTAAAAGAAAGATTCAGTTTTCCAATTTCAAAATCGTTTTTCTTTTTAATTATTAACCTCTATTCTTAGACGAAGATAATACATTTAAAATTACGCCACACATAGACACCCACGCAAATAACAACACAAGAGAACGTAACATTTTCTTGGAAAATCTATGGAATTCAATCCACAAAAAAAAGAGAAAACCACTAGCAATCCCACATAAAATCAAAGTCAAGCACTCGAAAACATCTATAATAAAAGTGACATAATTACAAAAGTAGATGATAAAATCAGTGCCGTATTAATCGTGGACATAACTTACTATAAATGAAAATTATAGAACTATTCGATAATACAAACTACTGCTAATCTATTATTACGAAAATAGACAGCATCACCATTTAAAATATCACTAAACTTTGAACCACACACAAAAAAAAATAGTAAAAAAGAAAGAACAAGATTTCCTCACAAATTTCATAACAAGAACAAAAAAATTCTACGGACTACCCAAAATACATAAATCAAACGGAATAAAATATGTAATCGACACACAAAACTTCAAATATATTAGCACCCCAAATCCTAGTGACCTTACATTAAACCCATAGTGCCAGGGCCTGCCTGGCTGAGAAGCAGACTTAGTAACTTAATAGACATTCTGTTATAACCTTTCACAGATTAAGTCAGGATCTATATAAGGGACGAAACTCCCTTCCCTAATTTCTTACGACATACTATAGAAAACTGGTCACTACTGTTTACATTCGACGTAAACAGTTTATACAGCAACACATCGCATGACTTAGGAACAGAAGCAATATCATACTGGATCAACACACATAAATGAATAGAATACTCGAGATTCACAAAACAATTCGCCATCGAAAGTATAGACATAATTCCAAATAATAACTTCGTCGATTTCGATAACAGCAACTACATTCAAATACTAGGTACAACAATTAGACCAAAAGTTGCACAAACATACGCCACCCTTACACTGAACTACCTAGAAGAGACTCCATATGAAAAAAATAGAACATACATTCGGGCACAACAATAAGAAAACTATTAATAGAATCTTGAAAAAGTTACCTCGATGAATGCTTCACACTTTGAAAACTAAAAATGAGGGGGAGGTCAAGGATTAACTCACCATATTTCCAAATTAATTTCCGCTTAATTAAATTCACCTTAGAACAAAAATCTACAGAATTACTCATCTTTGAAATACAAGAAAAAATTAAAAACGACTGCATCATAACAGACATCTACCATAAACCTACAGACAACCAACAATATCTAGAATTTAAAAGTCAGCACCCCGAAAGCTTCATAAAATCTATACCTAGACCCTAGAACGTAAAATCCGCACAATAGTCACAAACAAATACCTTCACACAATCTGACTCAAAGAACTATAAATGAACTTAATAAGAAGAAAATGCCCAAAATAACTGATAGACTAATGTATCCAACTGGCGTAAAGTATACTAGCAAAACAATTGAGAAGCTGCCAAAAACGAAACAAAGAACACATTATAGCATCCGTCCCAACACATAACAGAAACAACTTTTTTCACAGTGATAAATAAAAACATCGTCCTGCTTAATCAAAACAATAAACTTTACGACTTCCTTAAAACAAAAACAAGAAAAAGCTAACGCCAAAAACGCATTCTTACCTCATAAAAACTCAATCAACATACACAAGAATGAGTCATAAAATGCAACAAACAACGATGTGGAGTTTGTGACATAGTATTAGAGGGCAACATATACACTTTAATAAATCCTACTAAAACATTAAAAAAAAACAACAACATAAACTGCATTTCCAAAAATGTGGTTTATGTGATACGAAGCGCAACATGGGAGAATCCTAAGTAGACCCTACTTAAATCCTCAGTAATAGAGTAGCTTGCATATATCCAACCGCAAAATCCAAGAAAATAGACACCTACAAGTTTAACAGAACATACATATTGCAGTGGAGGCAAATATAGGATAATGCCCATTTTTAAACTGACAACTACTTTTCCTTATTAACACAGGAAAAAATTCATAACTAAATTCACACCCGCATTAGACAAATTCCAATAAGAAAACATATAAACAAGTTAAACCAAAAATACACTTACACTGAACGCACGAATCTAGACAAACACGGTAAAACCGATACACACACCCACTTACGAACGCGCGCCCAGCACAGGCAAACATGCTCACATCTGATATAATACTGATTTCTTAAACTTAATGAAAACAAATGCCCTATGCTGCCATATCCAACGAAAGAAGATGACTCTAGAAAAAATGATTTTTAACCAATATGTATACATGTATGCATATATATATATATATATATATATATATATATATATATATATATATATATTTATATATATATACGCACATCTATATATCTATGTGTGTTCGTGTGTTTGTTTATATATATATATATATATATATATATATATATATATGTACATATGTGTGTGTATCTATATATGAGTATATATGTGTGGGTGCGTATGTTTGTGAGTGTGCATATCTGTTGTTCTCTCTCTCTCAATATATATATATATATATATATATATATATATATATATATATATATATATATATATATATATATATATATATTCAAACAAATGGTTGAAACCATTACCAATAAGGAAAATATGATGGGGAAAAATGAAAACTACTTCATTCGAAACCTTAACCCTGATCTAATAATTATTTTTTAAAAACCAAACATTTTCACCTGGTCAAAATGATAAGACGCTGATCATTCGTCTAAAAAAAGGCAATTATAAATTACTAAAAAGGGTATCAGTATTTAGTATAGCCTCCATTATTACGAATTACTTCAAAGATTCTCTTCAGCATGCTTGCGACTAAGTTTTTAATCAGTTGCGAAAGAAGTTTATCCCATGTACTGCAAACTGAATCAGAAAGTTTCTTTATCGAATCATACTGCGTTCCATCCTTAAACACTTCGTTTGCCATCTATCCCCAAAGATTTTCCATGTGATTGAGGTCCGGAGAACATGCTGGATGATGTAACACTTCTATATTATTTGAAGAAATGTATTCTCGTGCTTGTCGAGAAGTCCTGATAGAAGCATTTTCAAGCATTGAAATGCACTTCAATAATGTTTGCCGGCCTTTCACTACTTGCAAATTTAGGGTCCCAGCTGACAAGAAAGCACCCAAGTTCATTAAAGACCCTCCTCCACTATGCCGTGTTGAAAATGTTTCTTTGGGTAAATTTTTAGCATGTTGTTGAAATCCATCTGAACCATCTAGATTAAATTTTTTCTCATCGGAGAAAATTACGTTTTCCCATTTCTCTTCATCCCAAGTCTGATATTTGGCGGCATATTTAAGTCGGTTAGTTTTGTGTTGTTCAAGAAGACGTGGTTTCTGAAGTCGCTTTAAATGATTGAAATCCTTCCTTTTCAGATGCCTTCTGATGGTTTTAGGACTACATTCTGCTGCTGTTTAGCTTTTCAATCGACTTGAGCTCATACTGGAGTTTTTTTTAAACTTCTGATTCTGGCGATCCAGTGGTGGGATTATTTTTTTGGTCGACCTGGACTCTTTTTGTGCCCATATAGATCTGAATTTCTTTAAAATTTTTGATCACCGTTTTGCTCCGATTCATTTTGCAATGGATCTATGGGAGAGTCCACCCCTATTAAACTCTTTCCTCTCTCAAACTCTGATAATGGTTTCCCTTTTGTCAGTTATAATTTAGTAAGATGTTTTTATCCACTAACAAGTTGCTTTTAGTAACATATAAAGCTGTTCGTATTCATCTTTTCAAAACTAGCGTATTTTATTAAAGTGGTCTTATCATTTTGACCAGGTGAACATTTTTGCTTTTAAAAAATAATTATTATATAATGGTTAAGGTTTCGAATGAAGCAGATTTCATTTTTTTACTATCATATTTTCCATTTTGGCAATGGTTTCAACCATTTGTTTGATTAAAAATTCGATATTATGCGTACACGCTTACTTTCTTAAGTGGTCTTATGATTTTGACAAGGACTGTATATATATATATATATATATATATATATATATATATATATATATATATATATATATATATATATATATATATGTGCATTGATAGAATTATTTTCCAGATAAATATTAAGAAATATTACAGGTTTACAAAAATTGGAAATATTAATGTTTTTTCAGGAACCCAAGGAAATCCAAATTTAACTTAAATATAACTTGTCTCATGCCTATAAGTGTTACTGTAACATTCATAGTAATCGTTTTATTAATACCTGAGTTAATGTTATATATATAATAGTTCAAATATATATGCATATTTGATATTTTATGTGTAAATGTACATAAATATATACACATATATAAATGTATATATATATATATATATGCATTCATTATCACAAACATGAATATTTATATGTTTTAAATATATACTGTATTTCTATGTATTTTCTATGTGTTGGTCTGTGTGTACGTGTGTTTATGCGAAGTTCTTATACTTCGATCATATATACTTATTTCTTTTTTCGAAAATCGATTCAGTTTTGTTTTCATTGCCCTATAACTGATAGACGATCTATACATAGACGCTGTACAACGGTACATACTGAAAATAGTTGTGTATGTGTGTTTGCAACAAACATTCGGAACGACTTTTATTTATGTTATGTTAAATAAGATATATGTGTCTTTAAAAAAACAGCCCTAATTCAATACCCATTTTTTTAAAGATTATATATGCGATAATGTAGTATTCTAATCCGATAGGCAAGGTTATTAGCTGATATTATTTAGATTCTTATATCATTAATAATCAAATAATGATCACAGAAATTATGTACATTACTTACCTCGTCAATACAACTAAAACCATTAATTAATTTGTGGTTTGAATTTGATGTATGTATTTTACAATTACACACAAAGAAAGAAACAGACAAATATATTTTTATGCATATGTATATATATATATATATATATATATATATATATATATATATATATATGCATGCATGTACGTATATGTATATGATTATGTAAAATACTCAACTTCAATGCATACTTGTGCATAGTGATTATAGTTTTCAATTAATTATCAACGTATTTACAACAATCTACAAGAATATAGCAATATATAATTAAAATACAGTTCTCATACTCCGGATTATATTATTTTTATTTAACTTTATGATAATAAATGATCATTCTTTTATTATATTCATTTACTTTTATAAGCCTTATATTATAGAGAAACATATACGTTTTTGTTACAACTGTCAATTGCATTCGCTTGTATTAAGTTAAATACCTAACTAACTTGTTAGTTAAAGTTTATAACGCAGCAAAATCATATCCTTAAATTAGGAATTATGTCATTTAAAATTTATTTTTCTTATTGTTCTTAAATAAAACAACTATTCGATTTAATTCTTTTAATTGTTGTTTTAAACATTATTAAATAGCAACCTTTTTGAACACTCTCTATCTAGGTAGGTTAAGATTCAATGTATGGGGATAAAATACACCTTTAAAATAAATTTAAAAGACAAATATGCTAAAATATTGAAGAAGTGAGATTTTACAATACACACTGAAACCGTATAATTCACTAAAATCATTTAGAATATTATTTCTATATCACATTTTCTACCGTACCATATTTCTAATTTAATAACTTCTATATTTTTTTATCCGAACGCTTTCCTACTATTCCTGCTCACCACTCTCTATTTCTCTCTGTCTCTTTCTCTCTGCATATATATATATATATATATATATATATATATATATATATATATATATATATATATGTATGTATATATATGTGTGTGTATATATGTATATATACATATATATATATGTATATATATGTGTATATATACATATATATATATATATAATTTAACGTGTATGTCTTTATGTGTGCGTGCCTGTTTGTGTACATGTCCGATCAAAATAACTCTGTTAATTTTCAGTCTACAGACTCAAAATTTGATATAAAATTTAGTGAGACTTGGGAAATATGTTTTAATCTGTTTTCGGCCAGTAATTTGTGTGGTAAGAGGTCAATGTTCAACGATTGGACCTTTGATATCTCTACCAAACTCCTTTGACAATTTTGGGGCAAAACACTTTAAATTTTGAATATAGGTTAGACTTGTTCTGAGCACTAACCAGTAAATATTAAAGGGTCAAAATTGGCTTGAAGTTAAAACAAACTTGACATCTGTCAAAATTCACCGCCAATTTTAGGTATAAACAATTTAAATTTTAAATATAGGCTCCTTAGACATAGATCAAACGTAATCACTCAATTTGAGACCCAAAAATACATGTTAAAGGGGTCATAATAGGGGTCAAAATTTAAAAAAAATATGTACCCCTGCGGTATCTAAAAATTACTCAGAAAATTTCTGGTCTCAACATTTGAAATTTTACATAATGCGTAGTCAGAGCAAGGGCAAGCTTTTGAATCGATTTGGGTCGACATTTTAAGCTACTAATATATAAATGTATGTATGCATGTATTTATGTTTGCATGTCTGCCTAAAACTTTCAACTAAGGCGACAGATTATAAAAATATCAGTATCGTTTTGCTGCTCGACCCTTCATACGACGAATACCGAAAAAGTGGCTCTAAACATTAACTTTTACCCTCCACTCGGCAGTTTTCTACAGGGAGCGGTGGCTTTTTTCCCCGATATTTTCGAAAGTTATCCCCGCCTTTCGATTGACAAGAGTTAACTTAAACCTACATCATTTCCGAATTAGCGGTGGTCGTCACACAAAGACGTCACGTGTTTTCCCGTTCTTTTCCTCCTACGCGGTACGGGTTCGAGCCTGCCTTCTTACTACCACTTTGCCTTGCTAAACACACACGTCCAACATTCCGGGCAACGTCGGGCACACATGCTACTATATATATATATATATATATATATATATATATGTGTGTGTGTGTGTGTCTGTGTGTGTCTGTATATATATATATATTTAGTAGAAATGGTAATTAATAAAAACTGAAGAAAGTGCTCAATACTGCTGTAGAACAAATGAGCGTTTTTTTTTATTACCGTATCTTTCTGTTAAGTTACATTATTGTTTCAGATACCCGGCCGTATTTTTTGCCATCGTTAGCTTCCTCAGACTTTTACAGAAATATTAGTTATGATGGGATGAAAGAGGGTAGGGGTGTGAGAAGAGCGGTAAAAAAGAGGAAGGGAACAAGGTGGGAAAGGTGGGAGGGGTGCTTGGTATGTCGGTTATGTTTTAGTTTTGGAGTATAAGGACCTTGTGGGGGAGGGTCTGGGAAGTTCATTTCTGGTGTGACTGAGGGCATAGAGATACATTGAGGGGGAAGGGGGATATGTGGGGGTAGGAGGACGAGGAGGTGGAGGGTTACTTTGAAATTCGAGTCTTAATATTAAAGTTTTTGGCGTCTCGTTGGTGAGATGATTTCTTGATAAGTATGTCTTGACCTGTTGGGTGTTCGCTTAGGGTCGGAGACGAGGATGGGGGGGTTATGATTCGGTTTATTTATTTGGTTTTTATTTGTTGTTAATTGTTTGGAGAGGGTTAGCTAGCGGCCGCACGCGCGAGCACACACATGCGCACGTACACACATATATGCGTAAAGAAACGTCCACATTTACACATACATCTCCGCCCTGGTACGCAAATATATGCACATATGCGCGCATGCATGCATGCATAGACACCCGCGCCTCTCCTGCTGCATGCATGCATAGACACCCGCGCCTCTCCCGCTGACGTCAAATTTTCCTTAAGGTGCTAAATTGCGCACGTGTGCGTAAGCATGGATGCGCTCATGCACAGATACATACACAGATCGACACCCATACCGCCAAGGAGGCGTATACACGGGCCTATATGTGTATATTGATTCAGACACACCTGCACCCCCACGCATACATGGAAGAACATTCGCACATACGGATACTAATACTCGTGAACACATACATCGACATATATACACAACTGCACGCTCTTACACACGTATGTGGACAGCTTTTACATACATTGAATCAATATGCGCATAAAGGCCCGTGTATACGCCTCCTTGGGGGTATGGGTGTCGATGTGTGAATGTATCTGTGTATATATCATCGTCGTTTGCCAAACTGTGATACAAGTATATATTTTACTTTTGAGTACAGAGTCAGTGCCAGCTACAAAGGGTTTTAGCTGATCTACAAGGCGCAACTTCGTGGCCCACGCACTTCAGGTGCCATCATTTGCTGCGAAAAAATATATGTCTAGGAAAGCATCTTACATCATGTTGTTATGCAAAGTATATATATATATATATATATATATATACATATATATATATATATACTAGCATGGGTACCCAGCGTTGATTGGGTTGACAGAAAGTTCTGTTTGAAACACACCTAATGGTAATCATTTTCCTCATGGGCAACGTGGATACCCCCATAATAAAAATAAAAGAACGGATGAAAACATGTAAATGTAATCGCCCAAAAAAAGATGTACGTGATACCCTCTCCACCAGATATTTCAGCAGATGGGCTACAAAGAGAAGAAACTATTCTCCGGATATTGAGCACTGGAAAGACTACCCCCTGCAAAAAAGATAATTAAAAATAAATCTTTACAACTTTCGTATCAATAAAAATAGCAGTGAATGCCCGCGCGATCGCAAAAAAAGAAGAAAAAAAAGATTCACCAAAAATTATTAAATGACATTTTTCGTCATTTTATAATTCTTATATAATTACTCCCCCTACAAAAAAAAGAATGTGTCATATTTTGTCGGTTCGTTCTGTTTATAAAATTGTTAGGTGAAAGTACATAATGGTTTCATCAAAATTACTTAAATTCATCGTTATTTAATTTTTCAAATGTAATTCCTGCCCCTGCCATAAAAAAGTAAAAGGTTTTGTATTTGTCATGCTTTGTTCCCCCCCCTCGATGGCCAAACTTGAAAAAATGATAGAGATGACATGTCTGGTTGAACACTTTGTGGCTAAAAAGTGGGCGCTCATTGTACGTAAAATTTATGTAGAAAAGTTATCCCCCATGCTAAAATGTTATTTTTTTTTTCAAAATTTCTTATTTCATATTATTTATAAAGACTTCTTACACGTATTAGGCCACAAAAACAGATCTTTATTTTTTGGTAAATGGAAAGTTTCTTTCCAACTCCCCCAAAACTTTAAAATGACGACTTTTAATGGTTTTCCGTGGTGCTGAAAACGAATATTTCGTTTAAATGTTGGGCAGATAGGTAGTTTTCATGATATGAGGAAATTACTTTTCATATTATAAAAACTACTCATCTGCCCCAAATTTAAATGTGATATTCGTGTTCCGCACCATCGAAAACCATTAAAGGTTGTAATTTTCAAGTTTTTTTATGTGTTGGAAAGAAACTTGGCATTGACCATTTTTTTCTCGGGGTTATGCGACGCAAACTCACGTAGTATAAATTGGGCACATTTAATTTAAGATATTAAATAAATTATAAAGACAATCTGTTTCGCAGGCAATTAAACACACTTGCTATGGTATAATTATTATAATAAATCCTGGGCAACACCGATTAAATTGTATAAACAAAAAGCGCAGAGGATGATTGACTTTGTTCACATGTGTCTCTGACTAACTCTGCCCTCGTGAGGATGCAAGTAAATTAGTTTTTATTATTTTTCTCTAACAAATAAAGTAGGTTATTTAAAAATTAAGAATAAACGAAAAAAACATTCCTCCTAATCAAAAATAAAAATAATAATTCAACTTAGAATATTATTTCGAAATGAAATCAAATATTTAATAACGTGTTCCGTTTCAATTAAACTATCACAATTATGCCCCCTTTTAGTTTTCTGGTTTTTCGTTTGAAAATAAAACGATTTCAGATAAACTCACTTAAATCATATATAACTGGAAATGTAAATAAACTAAAAAAAAAATATTTTTTTTTAAATTAGTACAGTTGAGCCAAAGCTATAATGTCGAATAAGTAATGTCATCGAGGTAATTATTTAAATGGATTTAATTTAATGCGATATGTTAATGACCGTATCTCAATGATTTAAATGTGGTATGTATACAATATAATGTCTCCTTTGACAGAAGTATCCTAATATGAGCATCAATTGACCAGGAGAGGTGTACACACATTTGGCCTTTATATTTCTTTGGTGATTGGGAGTTGTGCACACAGACACACACGAACGCTACTAAATATATATATATATATATATATATATATATATATATATTTAAAGGGGATAAGAACAGCAATCTAAAGAGAAGAGTGTACTTTAAAGTGATAGTAACACCACTAATTACATTAAAATACAAGAAAAACAGTGCTCGTTGTAATGCAGATATATAATAAGCTCAAGAGATATTTTAATATTTAGTAAGATGATTGA
>NC_136490.1:102021792-102079292 GCF_053919585.1 Euprymna scolopes | reverse complement strand
CCCTATCAGAAACTTACCCATTTCACCATCACTTAAGACATTTCTCGTGGCTTAATGCCATAAATTTTTTTAGTGCTGTCATGTCCTGTCTGGAGTGATTTCCATAAGATAATTCAAGTGACTTCGTGCATTGTATGGAACTCTTTCCATAAGACATGACAAGTTTTTTCATGTCTTGTCTGAGGTGATGTCTTCATCTATCACATTCAATCTTGGCGATGCCGAGAATTCCACCAGTATATATTTCAACCTGCCTCATTCAGTCCCAGACGATGCCGGGTCTTCCACTAGTGTATATTTCCACATATCTACATAAATCACCACCGACGCCAGGGCGATTTGCTAGTATATATTTCCACATCTCATTCAATTCCAATCAACGCCTTGCTTTCTGCTAGTATATATTTCCACCAGCCTATGTAATGTGTAACTCTTTAACTTTTTCACCCATTTCTGGGACTGACTTTCTCCCCGCACCCAACTGTTTAAATTATACATAACATAAAGTAATTCTTCAATTGTAAAATGCCATTTCGGGACTGAGTCATATTCTAACCTAATCTGTTAAAAATATGTATGACATAAAGTAATGTTTAAATCGTAAACTTTTTCAACTATTTCCGGGACTGCCTTCATATTCCCCACACTACTGCTAAAAATATACATGTATTAAAGTAATATTTAAATCACAAACTGTTTAAGCCATTTGCGGGCCTGACTACGTACCCCAACCAAAAACAAAATATGAAATTAATCAATGTTAAAATCGTAAACTGGTTCACCCATTTCTGAGACTGACTCCATACCCCAGACACACTTGTAAAATATGTAAAACCATACCTACTGATAATGAACAAGCTCAATGTTGCTTTGGTGATCTACATAAAGGAGTTGGTAATCCCAAGTAGTCACCAATCTGACAATTACCATTGCCAATGTTGCTTAACTTTGGTTATCTACGTTTAGTAATTCCAAGTAGTCACTCGTCTGATGATGGCCAATCTTATCTTGCTTAACTTTGGTGATCTACACAAACGATTTGGTATTCCCAAGTCGTCACACATCTGATGATGACCAAGCTCAATGTTGCTTAACTTTTGTGACCTATTTAGACATTGTGTATTCCGAAGTAGTCACCCATCTGATAATGACCAGTTAAATGTTGCTTAACTTTGATAATCTAAATAATGCATTTGATATTACGAAGTAAGCACCCATCTGATAATGAGCAAGTTCAATGTTCCTTAACTTTGATGATCTACAGGATTTGGTATTCCCCAGTAGCCACCTATCTGATAATGACCAAGCTCAATGTTGATTTACTTTGGTGTTCTACATAAAATATGTTTTAATCCCAAGTAGTCACCCATCTGACAATGAAGAAGGTCAATGCCGCTTAACTTTGGTTGTTTACATAAAGCATTTAGGATTCTTAAGTAGTAACCAATGTGATGATTACCAAGTTGAATGTTGCTTAACTTTATTGAGTTACTTGGACATTTGATATTCCCAACACTCATCTGATAATGACCAAGCTCAATGTTGCTTAACTTCGATGATTGACATAATTAATTTGGTATTCTGAAGTAATCATCCATCTGATAATGACCAAACTTCATGTTTTAGGAGGTAAAGTCTAATAGAAAATTACTTGTTTACTGCGTCTTTTGACTAAGATCAAAGTGTAGTATCCGTTTGATGCTGTGGTACACTTTTGTTCTGAGTTAGTAGAGAAGTACGTTATAAATGAGAAAATTATTTCTGTTCGTATTTCTCTTTTTTGGGAGAAAATTTTCTTTTCTGTTAAAACCCGAATTTGTTTACAACTCTGCACTCCTGGGGAGGAAAGTAAAGAAACAAAACAACAAAAAAGTACAGAATAGTTAAAAGACATTCTACCCTCCCCATATTAAGAATGACTTTCTAAATAACGTTTTTATTTCAGCACGGTCCGTAATTCGTATGCCAGTTTTTTTTTGTATTTATTGTCTTGCCGGGTGGAATTACAGAATAGTTCAAAACATACCCTCCCTTCGCCATATTAAAATGGTTTTCTGAATAATAACTGTATTATTTTAGCACAGTCCGTATTCTGTATGTCAGTTTCTTATTTAATAAATTGTTAGGTGAAAGTGCAAAATAGTTTTAAAAACCTTTTCTTTCCAATATTATTGGTGACTTTCTAAATAACGTTAATATTTCATTTGCTATTTTTTTATTATAAATTGTTAGTACAGAATAGTTTTCAAAAATACTTTCCTCTGTCCATATCTATGTCTTTCAAAATAATAACAGCACCGCCCGTATCCTGTGTGCCATTTTTAAGTTTTTTAAATTGTTAGGTGAAAGTACAGAATGGTTTACAATATACGCTCCCCATATAAATAATGGCTTTCTGAATAATAATGCTATTATTTCAGCACGGTCCGTATCCCGAACGCCAGTTTCCTTTCCCCCTCTTTCAAAAATATATATGAAATAAAGTAAGTATGAAACTGTAAATTATTTCAATCATTTATAGGGCTGACTCCATGTCACCCCATTACTTAAAATATATATGAAAAAAAAATTGCAGATCGTAAACTGCTTCAGTCATTTCCGTGAATGAGTCTATTACACCCTGCTCTCTTTAAAATAAATGGAATAAAGGAATATGGATCTCCTACACAGCCTAACCCATTTCTGGGGCTGACTTCATATCCTCCCTGTCTCATATAAATTTATGTAAAATAATGTAATTTTGAGATTATAAACTGCTTCAGCCATTTCCGGGCCGGACTCCGTATTTCTCCCTTCCTTTAAAATATACATAAAATAAAATATATTTTAGAGAGTTAACTGCTTCAGCTATTTTCGGGATTAACACCATAACCCCCCTATTCTTAAAATATATTCTGTGCCGATTAGTTTGTATCTTTGCTTTGTTTTGTCTTGTTTTTTTTTTAAGGAGGAGATAATGCCTGGTAGGAAACTATATTAAATTTAGTTGGCCTTTTTCCTGGGGCAGCATATCACCGATATCATCTCTCCCCAACACTTGTTCTAAAGGAGGTAATAATGCCTGGTGAAAACAAATTGATTACTTGGTTTTCATGACTGAGACAATTATTTTAAATTCTTAGGAGAAAGTTAAGAATAGGAAAAACATAACCAAACCTCCCTATATTAAGAATGGATTTCGCTATTATTTCAGCACGGTTTGTATTCCGTATGCCAGTTTGTTATTTAATAAATTGTAAGGGGAAAGTACAGAATAGTTTTAAAAAAAAATTCCCCTCCTCATATTAAGAATGGTTTTCTAAATGTTATTTTTTCAGCAGGGTTCGTATTCCGAAGTTTATTTTCCGCCCCGTCCATCTTAAAAAATATATATGAAATAAAGTAAATATGAGAGCGTAAAATAAAATATGTATAGGCTTACAAATTCAAAACTGTGAGTAAAATGTATGTATTATTTCATTCTTTTTTATTCATTTAAATACAAAAAAAAATAAATAAATAATAAGTTGTTGTTATCAGCTGGAATTTAAATCAAAACATCGAGCGTTGCGGTCTAATGTTTTGTTCTGTATTACGTGTGCGCATGCGCATGACCGCAAAAAATGTTTGCGCGGTGTTTTACATGTAAATTAGCCGAGGTCTCTACGCGTTATTCGTGCATTTTAACAAAGATAGTATTCGCTATAAACCATGCGTGGTTAATGAATATTTTTTTCCTGAAAATGTCAGTGTATGTGACCAATAGTTTAAGAGTTTACCTGTTAGATATTTACACACGCATATAGATGTATATTTATATAGGTTGTTATTATTATTATTATTATTATTATTATTATTATTATTATTATTATTATTATTATTATTCTTATTATTATTATTATTATTATTATTATTATTATTATTATTGTCAAATGTGTGAGTTCTATTATAGACACGTTTATTTAATTTGAATAAAATAAAATACGCATCAAGTGCGCGTGAAAGCAAATCACAACGCAGTATTAGGAAAATAAACACATGGTTTACTTGCTGAAAAATTTTTTTTAAAAATATTTTTCGGAGCCAAACTTCATCACCAGTATATTTTCTTTTTTTGTTCTCATCTTTCTTTCTTGCCTTGTTGTAAAGTGGACAATTGAAGTGTTCAGGATAACAGGTGTTCTAATGTTCATTACATAAATTCACCAACAAACTCCGATAATATTTACCAAAGTACAATTTCTTTAAGGCACATAAAAGAACATGCAGATAAATCCGAACATTAGTTTAGCGGGTTCGTGTCATTGGCGCTGTGTAAATTTTACATACGTAAGTTTTTTGTGAGTTTTTTTTAAAATATATTTATCACACTAGGAACGATAATGCTGATTGCATATGTTTGACTGCTAGGAAAAAAAACTCGTGTCTCTAACGAACAATCACACATTATTTTGAACATCTTTTTTGGTGTAAATATTAGCGTATGTAAAGTATTTGATTGTTTGCAGTATTTTCATGTGCGCTTTCATTTGTGCACTAGTATGTGCGTGGTTGTGTACGCCTATTTACAACGGATTTTAAACTCTCCCCGGATATGAGTCGAGGTAAACTAAGTATTGTCAATCAATCATAT
The DNA here is from genome assembly GCF_053919585.1 of Euprymna scolopes. Lineage (NCBI taxonomy): Eukaryota > Metazoa > Mollusca > Cephalopoda > Sepiida > Sepiolidae > Euprymna > Euprymna scolopes. The sequence goes on along the minus strand of NC_136490.1, from coordinate 102,074,680 downwards.
TTACAAATTGGGTATAGAATGACAAGGAATGCCGCGTTGACTTTCGCAGGCGCCAAGATGAGCCATCTTGCTTGACAAAACGACTCCCATGGCAGAGATAAATATGCTCGTTGGCATTTACGCGCTCGGACCAAACCAGGAAAGAAATATCAGCGACTAAAACACATTCAACTGACCGTTTGTTCAAGTGACATCATTACGCGGCTAAAAATCAGCTCTCTTGCAATTGGTGAATAGAGTAATTGTTGACACGTTAATGACCATGTGTTCGGCTTTTTATGAATAGCACCAGATGATAAGTGTTTTTAGAAAGGGTTAACATGAGAGGGCTATAAATAAAAATGACTATGGCAAAGATACTCTAAGCGTGTGTGCAAGATGAGGGCAGCAAAGCAACATAAACATCTACTTCCGATTAATGTGCTATTGGGCCTCATCTCTCGTGTTATAGTAGGCAAAGTAAGTCTCATTGCCATTATGATATACCGGGTGTGGATGGATGACACTGGAAATGTTCTAAAATTAAAGCCTTTTATATTTTAACTCAAATTTGAAGAGGAATTGTGCTTATTGTGTTGTAAACTGAATTCTCGATCAAAACTTTCGGTCCTGACACCATTAACACAAGGACATCTTGATCGAGAATTTATTTGTCTACCCAGAAACCATCATTCTTAATCGTCCCGCTATGATCATCGGCTGTGCATAGACCTCTGGAAAGCTCTTATTTTTATACGAGGCACATTCCATGAACAAAAATCCATTTTTTTACGAAAAAGGAGAAGAACAGTGAAATGTTAATGTCAACATTAAAGCAAACGACTATTTGTGCTTCGGACATGTTTTATATGACTCCCATCATACGAATTTTAGTTTTGCCAAAAATTCGAAGACGTCTTGTTTCTGACGCACACCAATGGCAAGGTTTGCTTTTTAGAGTTAAACACCGTCAATATATCCAACAAAGAAATTAAACTTGCAAGACATAAATGCATCCATAAAGCCATCATTGCAATGTGTAATCCCCTGCTTATGCCTGCCGGCGGAATAATTAATATAACAGCTATTACGTTTTCAAAGATCTAGTATTTGTTAAAACAAAGCACTTTAATCTGCAATTCAAAGCGATGCAGCCCCGTGCGCATTCTTCCTCCCAATTAATTTGTATTTCTGTTTATTACCTCTAGTCTGAGGTGAATGCCTATAAGCCCGCCTTTTCATATTTATACTCGGCCACAGTTCCCTATCTGGAGAACTTGATTAACACAAATTCAGACCTTGTACAACATTTTCTATTTCTGTTATGTCTGATGAAACATTTTTGTTTTAAAGCGACTAAAATTAAACAGAAGACGAAAATACATTATATCAGAGTTATTTTACAAGGTAAAAAGAAAAATAATAAGATCATAGGAGCTGGATGCGGAAGGATACAATCGTGTTTACCGCAATACTTTTTTAACATCCCTAAAACTTTCAAGACCGAATGTTTTTCGCCGGAGTGTGATAACTCTCTCTACATCTTTCCTAGTAATGAGTATATTACTGCAGAAAATACGGATTAGTGTTACCCATTCCAGATCAGATACCACTTTTTATATATAAAAAAGAAAAGAACATGCTCATATTTTAGTGATGACAAATTCACTGTAAATGCCGATTTTTTTTTTTTATTACTGCCACAATCCAGAGTTGGTCTCACATAGTGGGATGGTGGGATTCTCCCCATCACACAAACTTCAGTAAAAAATAACTTTGCGTCGCGATGTAAGATAATAAAAACATAAAGAATATTGGCTGTTGTGATTTTTAAGTAAATAATATTAATATATATATATATACACACACATATATACACACACACACACACACACATATATATATATATATATATATATATATATATATATATATATATATATATATATATATATACGTATTTGTCAGAAAATTAATTTAAACTCAAACAGTGATATTTTACAACAATTTATTATTCGACAAAGTATACACATTTACAACTTGGACTTTTTCTTATTCCATGGAGTTTCAAAGAGTGGACCTTATCCGCAGAGCAGAGTATTTAGCGATATTCATAGGAATGTAATAAAATTTGCTGGTTACCAAATAACGAATTTTGAAAAAAAAAGTTGTGCACAAAAGTTGATAAAAATGCAGAAATGCATCAGTTTAAAAGATAGTTCAAATGAATTCAAGGCCCGATGGAGAAAAATCTAAAAGAATGTGGTATTAATAAGATATCGAAAAATGTAGAAAGAAAAGGTGCATTGCTGAGATGCCAGTACAATAGCACAAAATTGTAAGAATCAAAGTTGTTGCAAGGTAAACATGACTAAATTCCAGATGTATATATATAGCGCATAAGCCTGAAGATTCCTAGAGTGGATGAAACGCGGAATATTCAGTGTAGCTTAATCGCCGTATATATTTTATAACTTACATACTAGCTCTACCTACGCATTGAACAATTTTGAAGTAAATACTTAAAGTTTACGTATAAATTTATACTTTCGTATATTAACTTTATGTGAGTAAATTAAGTAGTTATATATATATATATATATATATATATATAGAGAGAGAGAGAGAGAGAGAGAGAGAGAGACACACACACAGTGAGAGATGAGAGAGAGAGATAGGGTGCCCAATTAAAATGTATACTCTCTTTAAATGACCAGATAACCAAACTTTATTAAGAGAAAGAAGAGTTTCATATATCAAAATACTGTGAAAAAATATTTAAGCCAGCTAATTATCGCAAGTGTAAAAATTGCTGGCAACTGTTATCCATGAATAGCTAAAAGCGCTCACCGATTGAACTGAACATGTTCCTAATCAGTGCTTTGGGTATGTTGACAAATCTTTTTTCAATGGTTGCTTTCACTGATTCATTGTAGCTCGTTTTGTGGTGTGAGCCCTGTGTTTAAAATGCACGCTTCCAGCCGCACGCACCGCAAATAAAGAAAATCCATGGAGAGGGATTCATACCTTGTGAGCGGAGACAGCACTCGATATTCCTCTTCGTCCTACCTATCTGTTTCGCAAGTGACTACCAAGGTATCGTTTTACGTCATAATGATAGTGGGGAAGTGTTCGATCCTGCTGAAAGTGCTATTCTGTATTCCTAAACATCTGTTGGGGATGTGGCATAGCGTATTCATGTAGCAAGTAGAGATGATTTAAAGAGTGAATACATTTTATTGGGGCGCCATATATATATATATATATATATATATATATATATATATATATATATATATATATATGCATACATATGTATATATACATATCCATATATGCGTGTGTGTACAGACATGCATATATATATATATATATATATATATATATATATATATATATATGCATGTCTGTACACACACGCATATATGGCACCCAATAAAATGTATGCACTCTTTAAATTATCTCAACTTGCTACATGAATACGCAACGCTACATCCCCCAAAGATGTTTAGGAATATATATGTGTGTGTGTGAATGTTTACATTAAAATATAACGTATTTCTCCCATTTTTATCGAACGTAACAATTGGAAAAATAGATAAATAATAATACTAGAATTAAAAAAATAGATACAAAAAACAAAAGAATGCAAGACGTAGATGAATCAATTAATACAAAAGTCTTTTATTACTCGTAACAGACATCGAGCAGTTTTTGACGTCAGTGATGAGAAGTCATACATTGGCAGAAATAACATTATATAGGAGACAACACTGTCATCGATGTTAATGACGACAACAGACGCTCTCCATCGGCAACACTGGCGTTAGCGGCTCGTAAATAACGCATAGTTTAAAGTTATTCGCCCTACACTGGTAAAATTAATAAATCACGCATATAAACGATCAGTTGGTCGTAAAAGTGTCACAATTGCCGGCTTTTATAGCCCATGTGTCTTCTAAATCAAGCCGTAATCACCAAGACGCACACTTTTCCCTCCTTTTTCTTTCGCAAACATTAACGCACGCACAAAGAGTGAAAACAATTTGCTTGTTCTCAACCCTATCCTACAGGAAGGTGTTATAGACAAACACTTCCGAGTAAAGGGACGGGTCGATGTGGTGGTGTAGGCAGAAATGTCCTGAGCCTTTCATGCAAAACCGCCATATAATCTGAATTTAATAACCGGCTTCGAAACAACTTGTTACGCAGTAGCTATTAAAAAAACTATATATGTGTGTGGGGGGTGATTTTCCTGTTTTTGCATGTTATTTTCTTTTAGTTTGTGCAGTCACACACATACACACACACGCGCACACACACACTCGCGTACAAATAAACGAACCTTTATTCATTTCAATTTCGCATAAAAATAAGTTCTTCCAGCAACGACTCAATTTCAAATACGCCCACACACTTTTCTTACAGCAGCAAAAGTAAAATGAACATATTTCTGGCGGACGTAATTGGCGACAGTATCACGTGACACAAGCGACCAACGAGAACAGTAAGAAGATTGTCTTTTTAACAATTTAAAAAAAAAAATATCAGCAGTCCCATTCTTGTTTTTGGAGCCGGGCCAGAATGTATAAAAATGCATCAAACAGTCTTCTAGAATGAATTCAATCAATTCAGTTCATTCCTTTCATTCAGTCATTTCAGTCTTCTTCCTTTCTTCTCCTTTCGACGACACACAAGAACAAACCTCTTGTCCTCACAACACCATCGCTGCCGAAGCCGTCAAACCATGATTACACACGTCACTCGGACACTCAAAACTCACTTATGGACACAAGCATCCATTACCAACATTTTCTAATTAATTACTACGAATTACTTTCCTCACGAATTACTTTCTTCGTGGGGCTTTTAAGTAAGGCGAACTTCACCAGATAAACCACAATCTTTAACATAATCCCATTAATTTTACCTTCTAAACTTCTTGATTCCACGAAGGACTTTCATCTAACATTCTAATCATAATGACTTCGAAAGAACGATCACTGAGAAAACCTTCGTTTATTGACCTTGTTTTTTTTTTGTTAAAAAATAAATGCGGTGCATTTTAAATCAGAAGGAGGTGTTATTTTGTTTTATTCCTTTTTTATTATTATTTTGTTTGGGGCAAAAAATGTAATTCCACGTAAACACTGCACCCCTACAAGTTTCTGTAAAATTTTACATTTTACTGGAACATGATCGTCAGGCTATGTTACCTCATTTACTTTCCCTTTTTTTATACGGTAATGTGTTGCAAATAAGTTCTGTTTCTTTAGGGGGTGATTAATAACTTTCAATACTTTCTTCTACAGACGTAATGTGCATTGTTGTAGACCCTTGAAAATCCAATATGTTATTAGTGTACATAACATTAGATGACTGACCTAATCTCACAAATTTAAGTTCAAAGAAACAGCTCAACCAGGAATTGGAATACACTCTACTCGAGCCTGTTTGTCAGATAGTGCATTTAAATCCTGTAATATGGACGGGAGGACACGTTACAAAAACGATATTCAATTTTTAAACTCAGAGAAAATGATACCACAGAAACGTAAAGAAACTGCATTTGGACCAGGTTGCTTGAATCGAGCATCGGATATTGTGTTGCATTAGATTAAAGGAAAGCAGGAAATATGCGATGAATGAGAAAAAAAGTATGTCAGAAAATCAGAGTTATTGGCCAAATAAAGAATTACATGTATAAGGACCGTCTTGTGTCTATAGAGACAATAAATGCACAGTTACTTGCGGAGAACTGGAGAAGGTTTTCCCAAACGTCCTCCATCCTTGTTACAGACTATTCGAGAAAGACGGGAATAATGCGTCACCCTCCCGATAATGCAGACCTTATTTCCTCTGACTTTCGTTTATTCCAGGAAACGGTTTGATGTTGCCGTTATGAGGCATTTGAGGAGATGTACCTTTATAAGGCCATTATTCGCCCATGTATGGAGTAATGTTGTCACATTTAGGCTGGTGCATCTGCTACTAGTCTCTCGCTCCTAGACAAGGTTAAAAAAAGAGTCGCTAATCTGATAGGCCCTGAACTGGCATCTAAGCTTCAGGCTCTGTCCCATCGAGGAAACGTTGCATCCCTCTGCCTGTTCTACAAGTATTTTAATGGTGAATGCTCTGACGAACTGCAGACACTTGTGCCCCCACGACGTAGACACCCTCGACAAACCCGACAGGCAGCTAAATCCCACCCCCAGACAGTAGAGATCCCTAGATGTAAAAAATCTTTCTACTCCAGTAGTTTTTTCCCCAGAACCACAAGCCTCTGGAATTCCATTCCAGGTTCCTGCTTCCCTAATTGTACTGACATGCAGATGTTCAAGTGCAACGTGAACAGACATCTTGCTGCCCAAATCCCAACATAGTGCCCCAGTAGTTGATGCCTCTGATAGTATCCCCGTACACCAAAGTGGCAATGTGCCTTGTTTAGGGTGAAAATGTAAAAAAAAAAAAAAAGATGAAAGAGGATGTGACGAGGGTCATTGACATGCTCACACAAGAGAATTTCCAAGGGGTTTCAATAAGTTGTTGTAACGGTTCAAGTTTGATGTATTTACTATCTACAAAATGTCCAAACGAAAATACGTCTGGAAACTTATTGGAGAAACCTCATATCTCTATTTTTGGTCCATAAATTGTTATTATGATGTGATATGTTATTGATGCTGCACTTAGTTATCATTCGTTCATTGGTCTCGAATTTTGAATAAAACAGACGATTATTTTTCTCATTCGTTTCGCGTTAATTCACAATTCATAATGGGTTACATCCGGGGGGGGTTATTGGACGACTACGTGAATATTGTTTAGACCTCTAAATGAATGTTTTTTTTCAGAACTACATGAATTCTCCCATGGCAAACTTAGGTTTTTAATCTGAATACTTATTCACTTAGCCATTGTCATTATTTTCTGGCAGTGATATTTAACGTATTATGAAATTTCATTTATTGGTCCACAGACTTATTTACATTTAGACCTTAGAATTCACGCTTGTATATTTGTCTGTTCGTCCATTCGTTCCAAAAATTGTCAATGAATACTCGTTACATTTTACTGAAATTTTGCATTAAGTTATAACTAGGAAAGAGAGGAAATTTAACATATTCAGAGTTTTCATAAAAACATTTGTTGCGTCCCTAGGAGCAAAAATTGTCCAAAATAGCACTTTTGGGGACATAAAATATTTCCCATCATTACATTATACTGAAAATTACCTAAAACAACACCATGTGGACATACATCTGGAAACGTAAAATTTGACTCCAGGAAAATTCTGGTTGCGTCCCCAGCTGACCAAAGTATTCCAAATGATTAATAATAGAACTTTTCAGGACATATAATCTTTTCCGACCATTAGATTTTATCGAAAATTACTCAAAAGCAAGACCACACGGATATACATTTACAAACATAATGTTTTATCATGAGAAAAATTGGATATCATGCCCAGAGGGTCCGAAAGGGTTAATTGGTTATATTTAGCACAACATGGACAAAATAACACATTTCGGACACGGAATATTTTCCGACCATTAGATTGTGCTGAAAATCAACCAAAAGCAAGACCACATAGATATACCTCTGGAAACGTACTATCTGACGATAGTAAAATTCGGCTTACGTTCACAGGTGGTCCAATGCGGTTATAAATGTTTTTTAGTCCACAATCACAACAAAAACACTTTTTTCGAAACATAAAATCTATTCCGATGATTAGATTTTGCTGAAAATTCTGGTTTCCTTCCCAGGGCGTCCAAAAATATCAAAATCGGCAAAATAGTATTTTTCGGTACATAGGATATTCTGCGACCATGAGAGTTTGCTGAAAATTGCCCTAACCCCAGACCACATGGATATTCTGAAAATGTAATATTTTACACTGGAAAAAGTTTGGTTTTGTCCCAAAAAGGTGAAAATGGGTAATATATATATATATATATATATATATATATATATATATATATATATATATATATATATATATGTGTGTGTGTGTGTGTGTGTGTGTGTGTGTGTGTGTGTGTGGATATTTTACAATCAAATTAAAAACTTCTGATTTCTCTGTTTCTCTGCCTCTGATAAGAATTTTTAGGTTATTTCCCTTTGATTGTTAATCATTTATTTTTAAAAATATTTACTTGCCTCCTCAGTAGGACAGGGTTAGACACAAGAAGGTTATTAATGTAAGGGAAAATCTTGCCCCCCCCTCAGTGTTATTTTGTATAGGAACAAAGATAAAAATTGTCACAGTCTAGAATAATATATAATTTCTACGTTGAATTTGAAAGACAATTGTTTCTGGCACTTATGCATTATACGGACGGTACCATTGTTACGGGTGATAACTCTTCTTGCAATAGTCACAAAAATTCCCCTCCACTGTTAAATATGTTACTAAATAACAACGATAAAAAGGGGCATCACGCATAAAAAAATGCCCTTGGATTGTTTTTTCATCTAATATAAATACAGAAAGGTTTTGATCAAATAACACACGAAATAAATTTTAAAAATTAATAAAAGAAACATACTTGAAAACCAAATCTTATTGTATGAAATTGTATCAAAATATAAGTGTAAAAGATTTATGAAAAAATACATTTTTTTGTATTCTAGCAACATTACTTCGGCTTTTGGCTAAGAGCAAAGTGTAGTATCTGTTCTGATACTACACATCCTCATTTCTGTCCTCAGTCATGAAAAAGGAGAACTACTTCTAGACTGGGAGAATTTTTATTTTTCTTTCTTTCCACGTACAAATAAAAACTGGCCTTGTTTCTCACATTTCCCTCGAGGAAATATTGGATTTTTGTTCAGAGAATTTATCGGATCTCATCGTAAAAAACTAGAATTTTACTAAAACATTAAAGCAACATTGGATAATTTTTTTTCAAACAATCTGAAAACATTTTTTTTTTTTTTGTAATTGGAGCACTATTGGATATTTTCAAATAATTTAACGGGAAGAATTGGGCGTAAGAGGAAAATAGAATTTGAATAAAATCATTTTTGAATTACAGTAAAACTGTAAAATATAGTTTGAATCATTGTAACTTTTGAATGAAGTTGAACAGTAGGGTCCCCTACAGGTAACTCAATGAAACTCAATGAAATAAAATGGTCCCGCTCGTGTTATGCACCGTTGAATTAGGTTGAAAAGTGGCCTCCACTTTCGGTCGTTTAATGCAACACAACAAAACAAAAACAAAATGGCCCCGCCTTATATTTTGATATAATAGATGTGTTGGCAATTTTATTTTAATAAAATAAATGTTATTTCGTGGCTTTTTAACTAGTATTTACAAGTTAAATTTTCGTTTTGTGATATCAATTTTATCAAATTGTTTTCTTAAACATTTGGCCTTGAAAAATAATAATAGTCTAGCAACTGTGTATATTGGCCCGGGTCATACATAAGTGCCAAACCTGCTACGACTTACTCTTTTTAAGTTATTATATTTATTATTATTTAAAGAATGGTTAAAGTAGAGATAATTTGTTTGGAAGAAATGTCAAAATTATTCCACTCTTTTAGATGTATGTGACTGAAATAGGCAATTCTTCTTTTTTTTTTTCATTTGATAATAATCAGCTCGGTTTTGTAAAGTTTTCAAATTTATTTCTTTTGTATTTTAAGAAAATTTCTATAAAAATCATGCATTCTGGTTAGATAAATTGCTTAAATTTTTTTGGAGATAGGGATCGATATTAATTTTGATTTTTTAGAGTATCGCTCTAATCTTAGTTGTTGTTTTCACAATAGCATATTTTCCAACACCTAGATTTTGCTGAAAATTATTCAAAAGAGAAGACATATTTTTATACATCTGTACACGTAATCTTTTAACTTGGAAAAATTGTGGAGCTGTAGCCCCGGGTGTTTTATGGGTGAAAACACCTCTTTTGGGGCTCATTTTTATTTTTCTCCAAAAATTCACATTGTGTCTAAATAGGAGTTTTGAACGGTATAGAATGTAAATTAATGGGCCGTTTGTCATGAACCGGTGTCATTTGATTGTTTTACGCTGATGTTTTATCTCAGGCCAGTGGTTATAATGGGAAAAATAGTAAAAATCATATAGTTTTTAGCTTGTTATTTTTATACAAATCTGTCTGTGTAAATTTGTGGTTATTTATTGTATTTAATTTTAATATATTTATTTTGATATGGTAAACATCTAAACTCATTATATATTATATATTATTCATACTTTTTTCTCTTCATCTATTCATGTATATATATATATATATAGATCCATACACTCAGATATATATATATATATATATGTGTGTGTGTGTGTGTGTGTGTGTGTGTGTGCGCGCGTCTGTGTGTATGGATATATATATATATATATATATATATATATTTAATGTAGCTCTTATGCATTAATCATCGTATAACGATTAAATCACTGCCTTACTGACGTAAATGAACATTTAAAATTAAAATGTTTAAATTCAACGTTATTTCACGCGGTTAATGGTAGCTGAATTGATACGATCTTCGCTAATAAAGCCAGAGATCCCTCGTATTGCGGGGTTCGAATTGTCAGACTGGTGCTAATTGAGACACCCTGCACTGAAGATTGTGTCTGTATGTATTTGATTAGTATAGTATAGTATATATATATATATATATATATATATATATATATATATATATATATATATATATATATATATATATATATATATATATATGACTCATTTCATGTCAAATAAACAAATCGGGTGGTGCAAACCATGTCCGACACGGATTTTTTTTTCAAATTTGCTACACTTATAAATCTCCATGAAAGGAATTGAATGACACTTGTTAAACATCTCAAGGTAAAGGAGTTCCTGATATATGACCTTGAACTTTTACAAAAATGTGAATTTTTATGAATAACTGGCCAACGATACCTCTGTAGTTTTTTTTTTTTAATTTTTATGAATAAGTGACCAACGATATCTCTGTAGTTTATGTGCCTACAAAGTCCATTCATATATAATTTTAAAGTACTTGGATAAATCTATAATTTTATCTGGAAATATTTTTTCATGGTCAACTTAAAAAAGTTGACCTTGACCTTAACTTTTTACATGAATTATCTCAAAAACCGTTCATTCAATTTCTGTTAAATTTTGACAAAACATTTGTCTATTATATGACAGTATATATTTCAAATTTCATGACTGGCCTTTCACGAGAATTATCGTTACAAGCGTTTTAAAGGAGTGGACAAATTCAAAATGGCGGCACGTAGGACCTGCAACTTCATATAAAACATTTTGATATTTCCCAATATGGTCAAGTTTGATATCTTTGTAAAGCTATTTTGATACTGATTTACATGAAGATCGTTGTCAAAAGTAAAAAAAAAAAGCTGTTGATGAAACTGAATTTCCTTCATTGTTTTTTTGGTAATTGTGCACTTTTTTGAACCATGCTGAAAAAATTACGTTATTTCGAAAGCCATTATTAACATGTCGAGAGGAGGGTGTTTTGTAACTAATGTGTACTTTCACCTAACAATTTAATAATAAAAAGAACATATCGTAACACTTTTAATTAAGCTAAAATACAATTCGAAAAATAGCGTAGTTCAAAAAGTGAATAAGCACGGTTTTTTTAATGCACCACGGATTTTGTTATGGAAAAAGTGATACATAATACAAAATATTTTGAAAGGAGTTTAGGGTTTATTAAATTATACGATAAAACATATGTGATCTCAATGGTGAACAATTCTTTCTCGATGATTAATATTCTAAATCTACTAAAAGGCAATTTCTGTTGATTATTGGTAATTTTTTTCAATGAAGAATTTTTACAATGCATGTTCTTAAAAATCTTGACATGTTGAATCTTATGCAAATACTGGCTGTGAAGTCAAACTATTTTATGACTTTCATACTTTTCTTATATAACACAGATTTTGATACAGAAAGTGATGCAATAAACATTTCTAAAAAGTACGTTGATGTTTATGTAGCGCATGGTATCAGAAGAATAAACAACATTGGATGCCGATAGTAAACAGTTTCTTCGACATTTTTAGAAGTCTTAAGTATACACTATATACATAAGAAATCAACATGTGTTCATTAGGTTAGATTTCAAACTGAAAACTGTGTTACTGAAACATTTTTATAATAATGGACATTAAAGTATTTTAGATTTTTCTTTCATAGTCTTTCTTTCTAAAATATATGATGCATTTTTCATCTCATTTTTTAAAAAGTTTATAAGATATTCCTGTTTCAGTTATTGGATCAACTGAGCTAAGAATATCAGAATATTTCAAAATTGATATATTTAGATGTGATGGATAATCGAAAGATGGAGAGGATGTATTTGGTTGTAAAAATGTCACTTTCACCTCACCATTATCTGGATTTTTGTCGAGTACACATCTTTACCACCAATTCCTCTCATAAAGTACTGTCACCAATCTGTTAGTATCTTCGAATTCCATATTATTTTTTTATGATTCGATCTACTTTTTTCTTTTGTGTTGACACTGTTTTTATTTCCAAATCTCTCTGAGATACAGGAATGAAAGTATGTAATTTTTGTGTTCCTAAAATCGTGGAGGAATTGTTAAATCTGTCTTCTAAGATGTGTGCTTCCTTTGTGCATTCTGCAGTTGAGGAATATGAGAAATGTATTCCAGAAATATTTTTATTGCATAAAAATACAGCTGCCTTGGCGTCATTATTTGTTCATTATAGGGTTGTTTCAGGCAAGCCACCTTACCTATCACATGTTCCTTTCCCATAAGAATAGCAAGAAAGTGCCACTCTGCATCAATATCAAAATCAGATATATGGTTGCACAGATTTATATAGTTTTTAAGTTGTTTATAATGTGCAACAACCCCATTCGAGAAATATATCATTTTTTGTACATTAAAATTAATAATTTCTTTAATTTTTCTATAACCTTTCTTTTAAACAAATTTGCAGCTACTGCATCATGCGTAAGACAATCAATTATTACGTATAACAAAATTAATAAGCTCAAGGTCAATCCTATTTATATAGTAGCAGATGAATGGGTGCAATGTAGCTTGATCATTATTCCAGTGGAATCCTTGAGCTGAATCTTGAAAAATAAATGATTAATTCTCAGAAAAATCTGCTATTGCTAAAGCTTCCCCAAACTTTAAACAACCTTTTCTATCAGAACAAAATTTTGATTTTGATTTGGCAATGAAATTATGCTTCTTCAATTTTTGAAGGCACGCATGGAAAGCTTCAATAAATTCCTTTGTAGATTGTGATAGAGTTTTTAGAATGGTTCCATCAGTTGATAACTACTGTTTGTATACAAAATCATCAATTGAGCTTTTTTTTAATTTCTTGCATATACAAAACAAAATCATCCATCAGTTTGTTGCAAGATGAGCAGCCACCCAAGTAACAATTTGTCGATGCTTCATTGCATGTAACAGCAACTATACATTAGTTGTAATCGGTCAAATTGTGACTTCCTCCTTCAGTCTGTTTAGCAAGATGAAATCCTGTAATCATCAACTTTATATTCTAATGGATTGTGCAAATGTAAATATTACGAGGCCCGGCATCACGTGCTAGCACGCATTCTATTGGTCTAAGCTTGGCGAATTTAGAGAGTCCTATTTTCTCTTGGTGCTTTGATGTGGATAATTTAAATGCCTCTTTCAGGTTACAGAGAACAAGATATTTTTCCTGGACCTGCTCCCCATCATTTAAAACAGTCGTGTAATCATTTTTCCCAGCCATCACTCGGCTGACTTCTTCACTTTTGTAAAACCGCTTCACTTTATTAAGCATCTTGTGGAAACCTAGTTTTTCGTGTATTTGGCAAAGATAAAATTCCTTCCTCATTCACAAGTGTTTTTGCTTGTCTCGCCATGTACAATGTAGTGGCAAATTCTGTTTGTATTTTGCTTAAACTCTAGATTTTTGGAAGTACAGCCAGAATTTGAATTTTCTGTGATCTTTTTTTCAACTGCAGCAATCTTCTCTTTCAGCTGAGTAATAATTTCTCCTTCACAATTTTGTTGCTCTGTACTTGTTGATTGTTCATGAGAAATGTTTGAAATTATACCGATTCTATCAGATAGTGATCCTGTAACTTTTCTCTATGATGTTCTTTTTATAATTGGTATGTTTTTCAAGTTTTTGTCGTTTGACAGGCGATTCACCAATAACTGAAAGTGATTGGTTCAGTAACAGTATCTCATTTCACTATCCATAAATATGCCCGAAATATAACTTTTGTACCATTTAGAAAAAGGGCATAATAAACAAATAATAATTTTTACAATTTTTTTTCAGCGTACGATATTAATAAAAATGCGAGACGAAAATTCATGTTTACATGAATACCGCTTTAAAACAACGTTTTCATGTAGTACTCATCCCGAACGTTAAACACACCCGTGTTTAATGAATCTAGCAAAAATCGACTAATGGTCAGATTTTTCTGAAGTTTTCGATAGGTCTCCATTTTAGAATGAAATTATATATATATATATATATATATATATATATATATATATATATATATATATATATATATATATATGTATATATATATACAGTGAGATTTCAGTAAAATATATGAGGAGAAATATTTTTTGGTGCGTGTTCTTCATCACTATATTTAGTTTTGTTTTCCAAAGTTTAACGAAATATATTTAAATCGATCGAAATAACTATTTATTATGAAAATATTTATACAAAAATTTATTTTTTTTACATTTTAAATGCACAAATTACACAAAAATTTACGTTGAATTTGGAATTAAAATATTAATATGAATTTAATATTAGTATATCTTTTTTTAAAATAACGGTTTTTTTCTCCCGTTGAATTGTGATGAAACAAAAAATTTCTAAAAGTTAATTAATTTTTAACAGATTAAAATCTATTATTTCAAAATGTTCTATTACAACATAGATTAAAAAAAACTGTGTTTAAATTTTATTTTAATATCAAGTCATAATACAAGAACGACACTTGCCATCTATTTCATCGCCAGATTAAAGACGATTGAAAACCATTATAGTGCGAAAATTAAACTATTTCAAAGATCACTACGGTCTCTAGATTGCCAAATAAAGTGTGGGCATCAATAATTAACCAAAGGAACAGACGTAAACCGTATTTTATAGTTAATATATAAATGTTTATAATATTACTAATTATTAAACTTTGTAAAATTTGAAACCTAACAAAATTATAACAAAGATTATTTATTAGTTGCAGTTTGAAGAAGATAAAGAAGAAATAAGATGAGGAAGGTTTGTAAAAAAGCATTAAGTCGTTTCTGCCGTTCCATATTTCGTAAAGTAAACACAAGTCTGACGTCTGGAATTCTGTACGAAATTCTTCAAAAAACGTTTGAAGGTCCCTACAAAACACTCTCCTCTCTCCATGTTAAGAATGGCTTCCGAAATAATAACGTTTTTCAGCACAGTACCTAAAATACATGAGTACAAAAATAGGCAAAAGAAACAAATTCATTTCCGTGTTTACACAATAGGGTATCGATTTACTATAACGTCGTAACTAAAAAGTGAGCACTCCTGACAAACGTCGAAGTATTAACTTTTAATGTTTTTCTTTAATAATCGTATATTTATATATTTATATATATATATATATATATATATATATATATATATATATATATATATATATATATATATATAAGTGTCCATTCAATTATGATCCACTGAAAAATAGCAAGAAACCGAACAGAAACATATTTTTAGCAGGAGTGACGCGTTTACAGGTTCACAATTTTAATAAAAAATATCTACTAAAATTCTACATAAAATTAATGAAAACAAAACTTACATTTTTATGGTTACTGGGAAAATGTGCATCGTGTAGCATGAATTTTCGTGTCTTATTTGTTCTAAGTAAAACTCAACTGGTAAAACGATTTCAATAATATTATTTTTTATAATGTTTTATTGCGTTTTATTTTTACCAACCCCTCTACTACATATATTGGGAACTTATTTTTATAACAGGCAATAGTCTCAAGTAAAGGGACGGTGACTTCAAAAATTCAAAGATGTCTAACATAGAGGGGATAAAAGTTCCACTTATCTTTTAGCACTTTCTTGCCAGCTTTGTTAATGCTGAAGGACTGGGCAGGAAAAAGGTAATGTTTTATGGGTTTTTTCACACAGCTAAAATAAATCCACATCATATATTTATGTTCTTAGCTTTTATTTTTACTAGTAGCTTAAGAATAAATCTTCTATATATTATCATCTAATACAAGCAAAAGAAATGTTTACCATTTTTTGGAATCGTTTTCTCTAGTTTTCTGTTGTATTCACTTGATTTGGAACTCGTTTTTTAATATATAGTAATCGGTGAACTTGGACTAACACATATCTTTTTAAACCCTTATGTTATTCAGTTGTTGAGGTGGGTATGTGATTAATAATGAAGAAACTCCTAAGATTTATATTTTACACTAAGATCGTTGCTGAATACGCTAGTTACAGTTTTTTTTATCACTTCTCAATAAGCTTAACGAAATATGGAGCAGTGTTAATTATATTGAGACCAAAAAAATAATGTGAAGGGGTCCAATCGGGATAATTTTTTTTTTAAATTACCCCTCTTTTAAATATGATACTGATTTTCTGCATCACATCTCATCAGTGTGTGCCTGTGGTTGAGTGTGTGGGTGTATGTGGGTGTATGTGGGTGCGTGTGTGAGTCTGTGGATTGTATATATAGTGAGACTTAGTTTGTAAATTTCTGCTATTTCATACCCATCGGATTGTACTGCAAAGTTAAGAAGAAATGTGCTAGGTAGTTTGTCACTAATTCTCATGAGTAAGCTTTTTATTATTTATATTTAATTCAAATACATATATAAAATGTGTTTGTAGTAATTGACATCTAATTTTGGATCTGCATAATATTGTGCCATTGTATATTATAGCAAGTATTTTCTATATTTTAACTTTATATTTTTCCACGAGTTTTATCCATTATTTTCTGTCTTACTTCTCCAACCGGGTACTTATATAATTCATACGGATGGTATATGATTGCTTATTTAAATCTTATTCCAGGTGTTGTGCTAATTTCACTTTACCTGTATGTGTTTAAATATAATTTCATTAATTCCAACAAATCTTAGTCAATGGAAGACCATGCTGTATTTTTCATGCAATCGCCTGCTTTTTTGTGCCTATAATGGTTTTTAGCTTATTTGAGTCACTCTCTTTAATTTAATAGTATATTTGCAATTACTTGCTATGTATATGTGTTTATATGCATCAGTTTATTTTAATGCCGTTTTTGTGGTTTGTCATGTATAATTTATTGCTCGTTTCTGTGTATTTTCATTTTTTTTCATATTTCCTGTCTTTTTTTTAGAAACTTCATTCCACGATTATAATCTATTGTCTATGCATACTTTTCCTGTAATGTTCACGTGCCTTTATAAACCTATATGCTTTGCTAATTGCTGCAAGTTAGTATGATTTTTAATCTGAAGTTGATATGTCCTTTTTATTACATTTGTTTTGCAACTGACGGATAATTGCCATTTTGATTTCATTTTAATATTGTCCTGTACACTGAAATCACTTGTCTCTATGTTTCATATAATTAGGTATTTATCTATTTCCCACGGTGAAAAATGTGTCACAGGCACTAAGAAGTGGAATTAAAAAGGCACTCTTCCCCGCAATATCCAGAATATCACCGTCGGCATTCTCGAGTAGGTAATTAGCAATAAATTAACATATTCACAATGAGATATGACAACGCCCCCGGAAATTGCTTAAGATCGGCTTCCTACTGTAGTCAAAAGAGAAGGAGTCCTTACATGAATGGTGTATACTATGTTTTATGATGATTTGTTGTCGAGGTAAATCATCCAAGTCAGTATCTTTCTCTTGTAAATACCTGTTAATATATTTTTTTCAATTTTGACAAATAACATTTTTCTGTTTATATATATATATATATATATATATATATATATATATGTAAATATATATGTATATATATATATATATATATATGATTGATATGTAGTTTGCTTGAAGCATTGTGTGGGATAGATATGTAGTAGAGAGTTAGAAGGCTACCACAATGCTAGGAATGAAATATAGTCGCTGTTAGTGAAATGAGACGAAGACAAGTGACAATATACAAATCAAAATGTATGTACTTATTGGTTTGTAAATTGTAACTTGTTTTCGTCTACTTTCACCAACAACGATTATATTTCATTCCTCGCATCGTGATAGCCTTCTAAATCTCTATTATATATATACACATATATATATACATATATATGTGTGTGTGCGCGCGTGCGTGTGTGTGTGTGTGTGTGTGTGTGTGGGTGTGTGTGTGTGTGTGTGTGTGTGTGTGTGTGGTTAATTGTGTTCACTCGTGACATTTTACTCATAGGTTATGAAATAATTGATAAATTTGGCCTATGTAAATTTTCGAAAATATATCTGGAATTTTTCCACAAATATTAGTTTTGTATATGTGTTTTTAAGTAAAAGTAATTGCGTAGGCTGTTATTACTACTTCCATGTTTTTTTGTAGTGTAGAATTCGTTTATAATTTAATCAATGCTTAAATCTTATATGTAATATTTTGTCACGGTAATTTAGTTGTGTTTTTTTTATCCAAGTTGTTATGTGTTCTCTTTTTTACATATTTCGATATGTTTTAATAGATGTTTGAATTCGTTTACAATTGAATCCATTTGTACTTGAATAGTGTTTATTAATATTCTGAAATATTGGTTTTTGTATTCGCACTTATTTTTTTTTTAAATATTTTGTTTTTTTTCTTTGTAATGTATAAAATAATTATGCATCATTTACTCCAGAAAGAAAGTTTTTCCTTAATTTGTACATCTGTGCCTTTTCTTGTTGTTTTTACGGTAATCTCTGAACTTATATATATATATATATATTTTTATTTTTGTCCATGTTTCTCTTCTTTTCTTTTCTTTTAATCTTGGCTTATTTTTACTTCATCTCTAACTATCAATAGTACATGTATATGATAACAGAGTTAATGCATGGTTGTTTTTATAAAACTTAGCAGTCGTTTTGGAAAAGCACCCCCACATTTTTATTTAGTTTTCCTTTTCTTTCTATTTCAATCTGTTTTCTTCTCTTATCATTGTTATATGTCAAGAAGAACGTCATGATGAACACGCGTAATCATACGTATAATTTCACAAGCGGAGAAAAGATGATAAAAAATGTAACTGTGTTTTCTACTTAAATGTCATTCAAATATTCAGAGGACTCATATCTTTATTTTTTGTCAATCTTCATACGTTTACATTTATTAATATTATTAGCTGGCCTCCGAGAGATGTCCGATCGTAATATGCGCATAAATATAATCTGCAGATGTCTTATTGATTATTATAGAGGCAAATCTATGGATTATTATCTATATATCTATAACAGTGACATTGTCTGTCTGTGTCTTTGAATGTGTATACATTTCCCTTCAAAATTGATGTATCAATTTCCAGTCTACATACTCGAGATTTGACATAAGGTGTATTGAGATTTGAGAAAATCTTTTTAATCGGTTTTCGACCAGAAATTTGGCTGTTAAGGGACCAGAGTTCAACAATTTTACTTTCGAAATCTCTTGCAAACTCCTCCGCCAATGTTAAATCTAAACATTTTAAATCTTAGATGTATGTCACTTGGACACGGATCAAACATTTTAATTTGATTTTATCAGAAACAATAAATATTAAGTGGTCAAACTCAGGGTCAAAGTTTTTTAAAAATTTAGCTCTCAGCCAATTTTTGGTCTAAACTTTTGAAATTTTACATAAAGTGTATTCAAATATGAGGTAAGCTTTTTAATCGGTTTTGAGCCGAAAATTGTCCTTTCAAGGGGTCAAAGATCAAAAGGTTTTTCGTCTGCGGTTTCTAGCAAACTTTTCCACAACTTTTCGGTCTTAACATTTGAAATCTTACATAATGCATATGGAGCAATATTTTTAATAAGTTTGGGGGCAGAAATTAAGCTGCCAAGAGGTCAAAGTTTAAAGAGGTGACCTTTGAAGAATCTACCAAACTCCTCCGCAAATTTTTGGGGTCAAACACTTGAAATTTTAGATGGCGGTTACCTGGGCACGAGTCAAGCAAATATATATATATATATATATGCACATAACATTATGAACAGTATATATGATTCGGGCAAAACTGAGCTGACCTGCAAGTCGAATATATAGTAATACTTTCAAAAGTTATTTAGAATATTACCTAGGCAGCATTCACTAGAATCGAAACCAGAACGTTTAGCTCTGCAGCCTAAGTTATTGCTTCGCTTTACATTCGGCATTCGCCCACCAGAGCTTGTGTAAACGACATGCTCTCAGTTCCGAACTATTATCGAAGCGATGATTTAGGGTGAAAGTGACTATGGAATATCAGCACATTAAGAAGTTAGCTTAATTTATTTTGTTCAATAAGTGTTTTAAAATAAAGCAATATTTTTTTTTCTTCTTTCAGGCGACACTTTTATGGTTCCACCCTATAAGTGTTACTGACCATTTTTGTAGATTAGTTGCTACTTCTTATATCGTTGTCCAAATATCATTTTGAGCAGATAAATAGTATCGCTTTTAATATATCATGCTAGTTTAGTCTCGTAAAGAACAGATTACAGTGGCTAAAAATGTGTTTTTGTTATATCATAGGCGGTTCTGATATGTCAGGGATGTTCTACTTTATACATTGCCCCTCTAGATTACATTGCCCCTACTTTTCGCACAGGAAAGTAAAACTGACAAAAAGCATTTGTATTTATATTAGTTTAAATTTTAGAATTATTATTTTTTCTAATTTTAATTGACAACATTGCTCTTAAATATTATGTTGAGTCTTTGGGCTGCAACTCTCATCTGGATTCTCAGTTTCACAACGCCTCCCTCACAAAGATCCGTGGTTCAGTAGTTAGAGTACATGGGCAGTTCAGTTGTAAAAGTGATATTCTCTTGAAGGGTGTGAGCTCAATTCTGGGCAACCGGAAAATACAATTTCAAATTTCTTGAAATTCTATCCAGTCATGGCTGACGGAACGAGAGCGTGTTAACCCCGTGAAGTAAATAAAGGGTTAAATGCGAAATTCCATCCTAATCCCAGAATTCGACAGCAACAGTCCCGAGGTCGGAAAGATCTACCCGAGGAAGCTCGGGGGTTTTATCGACCAAACTTTTGAAAAAACAACATTCAAGATAAGAGCAGTTATCTGAGGAATCCAATTAACACGTATAACAATTCATCATTTCCAAAAATAAGAAACGTATTCTCGTAATTGTTTCCATCTTCATTGCTAATTTTGCTGTTTTAAAGCAATCTGAAGAAATGTTGCAGTTTTGTTTGACATTGTATTAGGACACTAAGCTTGTATGCAATTAGCAGACATTATATTTTTTTTAATGTAATCAACATTGGTTGAGAATAATTTTACTTTTTTACAGATATCTTGAATTAAAGCTAAAGATGCAGGTATTTATAAAAATATTAGTCCTATCATATGCTGATTTATATTTACATTTTATGTATACTTGAATATTCCTTAGTAGATGACGCAACCAGGTATGCTTTCTTTATAATAAATCCACATTTTACATAGGATACGGGCAGGACCTGATTATCTTACAAGACAGTGGAAATTTTCGAACGTATCTTTGCCCTAAAATAATAGTGTATTCTCAAATGTGTATAGGTTACACATTAAGAGCAGATTATTTCCTCTCTAATATATTCTTTCATTTAGCTTGGCAAGGGGCAGTATTCTGTGTTATGGTTTTATTTATTTTGATGTGTTAAAATGGATGGATAGTAACGTAAATTGATTATTATTAATTTGAGCGTTCTTGTTTTTACTTACATTTGTAGCATTTTGCAATTTACGAAAAATATCAAATAAAAATGTAGGCTACATAAAATATATACTGTTCGTTTTTTTGTTTGTCTGTGCGTCTATATTTTACACATTAAACTGTACTTACAATTAATGAAAAATCATAATTAAATGCAAAATATAAAAATAAAAATAAAATCACAAATAAATACATACTAAAATTATAATAGGTATTTCAGCAATGTTAGCAAGTTTTTTTCATTGTATCGGAAAGATCAGATGCCACTTTGAATTTATAATTCAAAAGAAGTCCTAATGTAGTGACGTAATCATCAGATTTCAATAAACAGGGACAAATAGAAATAATGTATGATGGTGTATTTTAAAGTTGAATTCATCGTCAGAATTTGAAACATAAACTAGTCAACAAACTGTATTGCACGACAAGTTTTTAATCGCAATAAAAATCATCGAAATCGATGTGTAGGCTCAACGCGTTACGAGTTTCTCTCCAATACATCCCCTGATTGTTTACCTTTCGAGTCTTAGCAGGAACTCTGAAATATAAAAAAAAAAAGATTATATTTTAAAATGAATTATGACCGCGATTCAATTTGAATAATTAAGAGTTTGGAAGAGCGATATCAAGATCTACCATCGCCGCTTCAAATATGAAACCAGAAAACACAATCACTTCTGTTGTATGCATAATAAAATGTAAACACAGAACACCGAAAACAATAAAAAAAACATTCTGATATTAAACAGAAAAAGAAACAAGTCAGTAAAGAAATTAGCTAAATACGTATAGCGAGTGTAATGTTGGTTTTGCCATTGTTTTTAGACTGAGAACAAAGGAGTGTGTATGTTATAATACTACACATAAGCGTATTTATTCACGTCATGTTATGCACATATTAATTTGGACCGATGCAATGTTTTTTTTTAATATTTTGTTTAGGTGGATGGGGACAGGATAACTAAGGGGAATATTTCTATATATATAAAATTATTTTGCATCTAAATTTTCCTACGTATATTTTAAGAAAAATAAAGGAACATATTTGTCATTATATAGTAAAAAAAAAGAACATTTACCATATTTTATAGGACGGTACAGATTCACAAGCAAAAAATAGCATGTATAACAAGATTTGCAATGTGTTAAATCTTTTGTTTGTACGTTATCAAATAGAAATATATGAAAATAGTTTCATTCATATTCACCGTGGTTCGTATGTTATAGTATCAATTAATTACAGAACCGTAAAAATACTCGCAAAACACATGCGGCATAACATATTTTTTCAGCTAATCTCAAGAAATTAATTCGCAAATTAAATCAGTATGACTTTTTTATATCACATTGTTCGGCAGCTCATTTCATATTACCACTATGTCTATGAGCTATTAATCATATTATTATGATATTAAAAGCTCATATCATATTTATCATTACGTCTATAAACCACTAGGTTAGTGAGAACCAAATATTCCTTACGTCATGACTTCCGATTACAATAGGTAACACATCAAAAATCGTATGTCCTATGGTGTCTTTGGTGCAGACAATACAAAATGATTACTTACTTAATCTCATACTTATAAATAACTACACAATTTTATATACTTTTGTATCATATTGATGTAGACTAGCGCTCTGTTTATACCGCATTCTGTAAGCAATTGCCAATTCTAACAGGTTAACAGGAACAAGTGCATTCGTCGCCTTGTACGACATAGCATAAAGGTTTAAAGTTTTATGTGTATTTATACATTTACTTTAGATAACATTACTGTTTTATAATATTTTTAATCAATAACAGATGTTTGCAGTAAATATTCATTTATTTTCCAAGATAGCGATGATATTTTAACACTAACATATATTTTTGAATTCCTTTACAAATACTGTTTACAATGAAATATAGTTCTTACATATAGTATTTATAGGCATAATTTAAACATTCTCCTTTCCGCTCAACAAATATTCAAACACTAAATATATGTCGACTCTATAAAATGGCGTTACAATAAATATGCTCTATGATTAGTTCGAAATGAACATTTAAATATGATTTTTAATTTATAAAATAAATAACCATAATAACAACATTGAGTACACAAGTGTATATGTCATTGGATGTTAAAACAAAAACTACATCTATGGTCTTCTTCTCCCTGTACAAGAATGCCGCTGGTATTTTATCATGATCCTAACATACTGTTTTAAACGGGATAAAACATGTGACAAATCATCCGACTTTTTACCCAACAAAAATAAATCTGATATTGCGATTATTATGTTATAAAGACGATTATAAATACAAAAAGAAGCAATTTAATATTTATAGAAGGCATAACAACAACACATATTTAAATAGATACGATATTGCATACAAAAAACTAAAATATAATCCGGGTCCCGAATTAAATTCTGACGATCGAAATTTTATAAATTCTTTGCTTTTTAGATAATATAAAAATTCACTAATAAGGTTATCATGCTATTTTTTCATGAATCTTCTTTCCTATATCTGTACGATGTTAATATATATATATATATATATATATATATATATATATATATTAATATTACTAGGTTTTAATTAGCTTTTGTTATTTTTAGTATCCATGTAAATAGTTCTTCAAAATATATAGTTATACTAATAATAATTTCTAGATTTAATTATAATTCAATATTAAATTTTAAGATATATTTAATTCAAATTTTATCCTTTGGAATCTTAAATGTGTAATTGAAAATTAAAATATTCGTCGATTTCCTCAATATTTTATAAGTTGCGTAACATATATATATATATATTATTAGAGTATTTCTTTTCATATCTTTTTTTTACTCATGGTTACCCTTTAAAAGCATATCGCCACTTGCACGTAAGGGGTTACTATTGGTGATCATTTCTAAGAGAGATGTAAAAAAATAGTTTATGTAATATTTAAACGTCTACATAGCATTACAGCCAGAGAAGCAGGCAGCGGGAGGGGAACACAAAGTCTAGCTGTTGGAAGGAAGTAACTATTAGATTAGAAAGCATTCTGGCATTTAGAGACAAAAACAGTGAAGGGGTGAGATCTTATTGCCAAGCGGGTTTGACGCGGATATATACGTCGATGGGGGTACACGTGATACGAGTTAATCAGAACATATTCCATTAAAATATTTATAAAACAGTGATGCAACATTGCGGCGATGAGACAGGAGCTGGAGCTTAGTTGAAAAAGTGGGAACGATTAGATTGTCGACACTGTTTTGGACTTTATCTTAGAAAGACGGACTATTGGTAGATGCACAGGCCCAGACGAGGCAATAATACTCCATGATGGGCAGATAGAAGTAGGATACTCTACGACGTGATTAGTCTTCTAGCTCGATAGAAGGAACCCACCTTCTTTGCAGCATCTTTGCAATGTTCTCTCTGTATTTGTTCCAGTCCACATTGCCCGCAAATGTAAGGCTGAGGAATTTAAAGGTACACTTCTCGGGTAGGGTGATATTTGTCATAAATATAGGGGGTTGGAGGGGCGTCTTTTAATAGTTAGAGGAGAGCAGCTTAGTTTTACTAGCATTAAATATTGCCACCCAATTGCGGCCCCATTCCACTATAATCTGGAAGTAATTTTCTAATAATTCACCCATTGTCTTAGATTTATATACATTTGTCTTTCCCTCATGCTTATTATAGAGCGTTTTATCATCAGCAAATAGACACATCTCGGTCACAATATTATCGTGTTGTTTCTGATTCTATTGTTAGACTAGTCTATTATATCTTACAATTATCACAATTATGTTAGTAAAATAGTTTCTGTATTATACACGCACTACTCTTAATTATGACAAAAATATTATTTTTATATAGATTTAATTGATGCAATACTGATTATCATAATTATTTTCTTTACTTATGAATATCTTCAAAGTATTTTATTCACAATGTTTTACAAAGGAATTCATTCGTTCTAATATAATTTAATTAATTTTATGCTTATTTATATTTGTATATTTTCATTATTACTTATTTGTTTTTTTTATTTTATATGAAATCGCAATATAATATATACATATATGTATATATATAGATATATATGTATCTGTATATATATATATATACATATATACACATATATATATATATATATATCTAAATTCAAATAGCGTAATGCTATAATATTATAAGTTATTTACAGCTTCTCTTCCAATTTTCAGATTTTACGATGTCAAAACGCACATTATCTCCTTTGGATAGATTGTTAGTAACTATATCTTCTGATGAGCAAAACAGATTCACTGATTGATAGAATCCTTAAGTGATTCGTTTTGTGCTACGAAAGAGATACTGCGAAGAATTGTAAATGTCAACTGAATTAAAGGAATAAATTATAACATTGTAAGCATCGCGAACGTTGGAATATACACCTTTGTAAGTTATTCATTATATTGCTCTGTAATTGCATTGAGTCTTTTTTAAAAAAAGTTTGGTATATATTATAAGGAAATAAAGTATATTTCCACACACATACAATTCACGCACATGCACACACATACACACACACACACACACACATATATATATATTTATATATATATATATATGTGTGTGTATGTGTGTGTGGGGGTGGGGGTGCGTGTTGAAATATACTTTATTTCCTTTATAATATATATATATATATATATATATATATATATATATATATATATATATATATATATTACCATTATTGGTACCATAGATCCAGTGATATCAACTCATATAATGTTCAATTGTCGTGTTATACACATATTTCATTTCTCTAGCAATACAAAATAATATTGTTTTTCTTCTTGGTTTTATGAGTTCTGCAATGAGCCGTTTTGGTTCACTGTAATAAAATATGCGAAATATTTTAGTGCAATGTGGACGTTCCCATATAATCATTATGAACTCTATTAAGCATTATAAATAATCTAATTATTTAAGATTTAATATACACGTGAGTCAATTTCGCGATTTAATGCAACTACACAATGTCGAACTAAACAGTCGGAAATATAAAAAACTTTGTTTTTATTCACTCTCGCATAATATTTTCTTTAAACATAAACCTCTTGTCTACGTCAATGTGTGTTACCTTCCATATTGTCGCAACATTTAGAAACAACTATACCGAAGTATTTCAACTGATATATTTAATGTTTTATATCGATTTATCTCAACTATCTATTTTGCAAAAAAAAAGAAATGCAAGGGGCAATAAGGAATTAATAGCAGAATAAAACATTGTTGTTTATATATTTGTCCAAGTCATCTTAAATTCTCTATAGTAGAGCAATTTATTGCTAGACCTATGTCAAACTAACTTAATTTTGTATGCTAAATCCTCACAGAATAATACACTTCCATCTTCAAAAAGCATGGTAGATTTTTACATTCGAATGTTGTAACAATCATTTAATTTAAATTTCATAAGTTTATGGGCTATTTTTTTATTCGCGTAGAATTTCAGTGTTTTATTGATTAGCGCATTAAATATATTGAATAGAAACTATACATATTAAATGCTATTTTCTATTTGGAGACTAAAGTAATAATTGTATTTCTTTAAAAGTTAAATGTGAAATAATTTAATGTAGGAAAGAATATACATTCTGGGATATTCAAAAAAATAATGTTGGGTTATATATTACAAGATAAACATACCCCCCAAAAAAAAACATACGTATAAAACAAAAAACATACATTTCAGACATGTATCATACAGTATGTGTCTTTTCGAGAACACACATTTGTATCATAATAAATGTATTCCTATATGTTCTTTCCGAAATGTTGCATGTCAATACATGATTACCAAGAAAAAACGAGAAAATTGCCTACTTAAATTTATCTGGCAAAGAATTTGTTTTTTATAAAGGCATTTAGTTTATCTATATCGGACGCACATACACACAGATAGATGGAAAAATGCATACCATAATGTGACCGCGTGTTGTTGCGTTGTAGTGTTAGACTGGTTTCGTCTCAAATAACCAAGAGTATATATTTCAAAGAACTCCTGAATAGAGCTAACCCATTTCCGGTCTATACATCAAGTATATACAAAACTCAAAACACTTTAATTTGCATATGTCATTAAATCTGCATATTCTTTTTGGATTAAAACTTGCACCAAATAACGACATTCTCTGTAGCATGATTACAAAGCGGAACTGCCTTTATTTGATGAGTTTAACCTATCAAATATATTGCACTTACACTAAAACTATCGAGCAGATTGTACTCTAGGAGTTACCCTGCATGTTTTTATTTCGAGAAACCATATTTCCATAAAAAAGCCACGCATCCTCCCTCACACTCTTATATTATTTCTCCTTCTTTCTCTATATATTTATATACAATCAGTTTAGCCCGGTTTTAAGGACACTATGTACAGTTCTGTGCATCCTTGACTGCCGTATAAACGGTCGGGTTTCAATCCTGGCTTGAGGTAGTTGCCTGTCTAGCCGCACTGATGAGCTGTGAAACAGCGAAACGGTACTGTATGTGGATGACTATATATATATATATATATATATATATATATATATATATATATATATATATATATATATATATATATATATATATATATATACCAGTGGTGAAAAAACTGGAATAGAGTGCTCAATGTGTAGCCAGGGCAGTATATAAGAAATTTATTACTGTGAGTCCAGAATGAGTTTACATATTGTTTCAACTAGAGGAAGATCCCCAAAGAGAGGAAATATCCAACTAGCATCGTCAGAATTCATTGAGTCTATCTATGAATTCTGACGATGCTAGTTGAATATTTCCTCTCTTTGGGGATCTTCCTCTAGTTGAAACAATATGTAAACTCATTCTGGACTCACAGTAATAAATTTCTTATATATATATATATATATATATATATATATATATATATATATATATATATATAAAGGTTTGGCTGATGTCCAGTAACCTACATCTAAAACATCAAGTGTTTTGCCCCAAATTTAGCGGAGGAGTTTGGTAGCATACGCAAAGGTCAGCACTTTCAACTTCGATCTCGTGACAGATTTATTCCCAACCTAAAAGTGATTTTAAAGCTTGTTGCGTGTCTGAATACCCTCTATGACAACTTTAAAGTGTTTAGAGCCAAAATTAGCTAATAACTTGATAGAGACATCAAACGTAAAATCTTCTGAACTTTGGCTTTTCGGCAGTAAAAAGTAAAACGCTTGCGCTATGTCTGAATACACTTTTTGTAAAAATTCAAATATTTAGACTAGAAATTGGTTGAGTAATTTGGTAGTGCCCGCAGAAATCAAATTTCTTTTACCTTCGGCCCAAATTTTACATTCATCTTTTGTGTCCAAATTGAATAAAAAAGTTTGACCTTGTCGTTATAACTTACATCGAAAATTTCAAGTTTGTAGACCTAAAATTTGCGGAGGAGTTTGGTAAAGTTTTCAAATGACAAACCATTCAACATTGACCCCTTGAAAGCAGACTTTCTACACGAAAAACAATTAGGAACATTTTTCCAAATCTCATCACCCCTTATGTGGAATCTCGAGTCTGCAGACTGAAAATTGACCGAACGGTTTGGTAGGGAAATTTACACACACAGACACACACAGCCAGAAAATTTTACTTTTATAGATATACTAGCAGTTCCGCCCGGCTTTGCTCGGGGCATGTGTACTGTTTATAAATTAATGTGCATATGTATATATTAAAAAGTGTTAATATGTACGGTAATGATTTTCTATATAATAGGTTTCCTTAACTACCATAGAGAAAAGTTAGTAGAGACCACAACGTCACATTTTATTAAGTTTGGCCCCAATTTTGACCCCTTAACATTTATGGTTTTAGGCTCAAATCGAATTAAAATGTTTGACTTATGTCCAAATAATCTTCATCTAAAATTCCAAGTGTTTAGACGCTCAATTGGCGGATGAGGTTGGTATAGTCTACAATGGTCTACTCTGTAAACTTTGACCTCTTTTCAGCCAAGTTTCCGCCCAAAAACTGATTATAAAGTTGGGTGTGTGTCTGAATACACTTTAAGTAAAATTTCAAATATTTAGACTAAAAATTGACTTAATTTGCTCGGGAGCGCAAAGGTAAAATCTTTTTAACTTTGACCCCTTGGAAATCGAATTTTCATTTAAAAAAAAAATAACAATTAAAAAGCTTGCGCTATATCTGAATACACTTCATGTAAAATTTCAAATGTTTGGACCAAAAATTGGCTGAGTATTTTGGTAGACACAAATGAGGTCATCCTTTTTAAAACATTGACCCCAATTATGACCTGTAAACATTTCTTATTTTGGGTTCAAATTGAATCATAAAATTAGATCCATATTCAAGTAACATATATCTAAAAGTCCGAGCGCTTAGACCGTAAATTGGTCAAGGAGTTTGGTAGAGTTTTCAAAGGTCAAATCGCGAATTCTGACACACTTAGCAGACAAATTTCTGGCCGAAAACTGATTAAAGTATGTTCCCAAATCTAAGTACGCCTTATGTCCAATCTCGAATCTGTAGACCGAAAATTGACAGAATCATTTAGTCGCGAAGTGTACACAGACAGACACATACACAAACACGTAGACATTTTCACTTTTGTAGATGTATAGATAGATAAATAAAATTATAGTATACATTTAATATATTATAACTCAGTAACAAACAATTATTACACCAAAATTACAGAACAAAATTACGTTTCCTTGCAGTGTGAACACCTTCTCTGCAATGCAATAATTGTTACGATATTAATTTATTTGTAATCACAGAATTACTTCATCAATTCGATACAAGCCATAGTAACTGAATTGTTAAAAAAAATATTACAGTTTTTATGGGTATAAATTTAAGGGCAGCATTTATCTTTGAAGAACTTTTATATTTTATTTTCCGCGAAAAAAAATGTTTTCAAGAAAATTGTTGTGCCAGTGTTAATATAGATATCGTCGAAAATATATCTTTAAATGTAAGCAGAACTATTTAGAATAGAAAGATGATGAAATCTACTAAACGCATATGCGAGATTAGACTAAATTATTTATAGGCTACATATAATTTTGCAAACAGTCGAAACTAGTTTAAAGAGGAACATATTATATTACACTTAGTTCAAGTTTGGGTTCTTAAATATACAAAATGGTCCTTCCTAACATAAATATTGCTTATTAAATTCTATGCCTCAAATAAAGTGTATATATAGATATGTGTGTGTTTTTGTATATGTATATACAACGAAATAAAATATATTTTTTCAAAAGAGTTCAATGCATAAGTATTTACATGAAATAATTTATTTTGAAATATGCTTAAAATAAAATTAAATAATCATTAGAAAATACTTACGAAAAATTATTTTAAGTTTTGAGGATACTAATCGTGTTGTTCTAACAATTAATATATATGTCCCGACGTACAATGCTATTCATAATATTATATGATTATATAAATATATATATATATATATATATATATAAATATATATATGTGTGTGTGTGTGTGTGTGTGTGTGTGTGTGTGTGTGTGTGTGTGTGTGAGTACTATATACTGTACTGAATTTTGTTAATAAATTTAAATGTGTATCCCGGCGTTATTATATATATATATATATATATATATATATATATATATATATATATATATATGTATATATATATATATATATATATATATATATATATATATATATATATATAATAACGCTGGGATACACATTTAAAGTTATTAACAAAATTCTGTACAGTATATAGTAAACACACACCCACACGCACACACACACACTCTCTCACACACCCACACACACACACATATATATATATATATATATATATATATATATATATATATATATATATATATATATATATATAATCACATAATATTATGAATAGCATTGTACGTTGGGACATATACCGGAACCAGGGCTTAGAAAAATATCGTATTCAATAACGTGACCTGAAAAAATAGTATCCAAGTTCACCATATCCCGCAGTTCTATTGTATACTACTATTCGAAATTAAGCCGAAATCTTTATCTTTTTACAAAACTTCTCTTTCGTTTAATTGTGAAATCAGAACAGGAGTGAATGACGTATCAGTCACCCGTCCTTTATTGCATAGTTGCTATACTTGCAATTATACATTATATTCCTTGGGAAAACGGAGCCATATTGTCATATAACTTTAACTATACAAAGTTTGGTAAATATATACATGTTCATCTATTTCCGATTCACATGAGTCACATTTAACCTGTTTTTAATACTGGACGGAATTTCGAAAAAAAATAATTATGTTATGTGTAAGTTGCCTCAATGTATAATATATTTAGATGGATGTAGTTTTACAGAGAACACCAGTAACAGATGCTAAAAGCCGTACTAGTAAAAGCACACACTTTATAATGTTTTAACATAATAATTGACTTATTTTCAAACATTCCTGATTTCTGAGATTTAAAAATTATGTTAAGTATTTTTAGAGGAGGCTGGTGTGATATAACTGTTAGTAACTTACCAACTAAAGAATTCAAGTGCTGATACTTTAATAGACATTTGTAGATTTTATCTATCACCGTTGAATTAAAATTTAATATGATTCTTACTTATGATTATGCATGGACTGATAATGATATTCAATATGAAGAACCTGTTTGTTTAAATTACTCATTAGGCATGAGACTTTATCTCGAAATAACACGCCATCAACTCTAACCGTGCATACATTTGGCCGGACAAAGATTAAACGGAGCGCCACACACACACACACACACACACACACACACACACACACACACACACACACACACACACACATATATAGGTATATATGTACATATATATATATATAAATATATATATATATATAAGTGAAAGTGTGTGTGTATCTGTGTACATTTCCCTACGCAATAACTCTGTCAATTTTAAGCCTACAGACTCAAAAGTTGATATACAAGGTACTGAGATTTGGGAAAATCTATTTGATTGGTTTTCAGGCAGTAATTTTGAGATTAAGGGGGAAAGTTCAACGAGTTGACCTCTGAAAACTCTACCAAACTCCTCCTACAATTTTGAGTACAAACACTTGATATTTTAGATATAGATTCCTTGGACATGGATCTAACTTAAAAAACTTTATTTGAGCCCTACACAATTAATTTCAAGGGGTCAAAATAGGTGTCACATTTAAAAAAAATCAAGCGTTTTTTTTTGTTTTTTTTTTTGCTCAGCATACACCATATAACACTCGGTCAACGCCGGGTGCCCATGCTAGTATGTATATATAAATATATAAAGATATGCATATGCATACATATAAGTTTATGTATGAATAAATAGATACATATGCATATATATATATATATATATATATATATATATATATATAATATGAACCACTATTAGACTGACTGGTAGTGTGTGTTCGTAAAATACGCTTGAATATAATATTTTGATTAATACTGATTTCGTATCTATTATTCTATTAGATTGACCCTAATAAATAGTAATGATTAAAAAATGATAACCAACTCGTGCGCCACGACTAAGAATCGAAACCAAAACATTTAGCTAACAATTTACTTTTTAGTTTTCCGCTAATGCTTGAGCTATGAATACATGTTTCTTCAAAGCTAAAAATTAAAATATGAACCAATAGCTATTAGGTTACGCCTGAAAATTCGTAATTTGGTCGTTCGATTTTCATTTGTCAAATAATTTTTTTAATTTTCATACCGAGATTCCCAGGCTAAAACTCAAATATAAAGTGAAGCATGTGTTCTAATACCCTATATATGAAGATTTATACCTGTAGACTAAAAACTGATGGTGGAGGTTGGTAGCAAAATTTTATTAAACAAATATATTTACGCATACGTAAAATATATATAGAAAAGTTGTTTTTTTTGTTACTATCATGTTTAACGCAAGTATAACGCATGTGGAATATCGGCATGAATACAGTTACACGTAATGATTTACTAAGGATGATCATCCTATAAGTAAACAGAAAAAAACTAATAAGGAATGAATTATAATAAATGTTTAAAAGTATATACAAATCACAAGATCTTTTGCAGCCACATGCAATTCAATAGTCCATATATAAAAAAGTTGTATTTTTTAAAATAAATAGATAAAAAAGCGTTTTAATATAAATATCAATAGACAAAAAAAGAAAACAAATACACAGAAGTATAATTTTTTGAAAAAATCCAAAGAAAATATCAAATAAGAACATCTTTTGATTTCCTTATGTGTTACAAATGTTTCTTAACAACTTGGACAACTTTACACTTTCTAGTATTTTAAAATATTCTAAAATATATATTCTTCCCACACCAAAATACATAAGCAGTGTACGGTTTGAGATTAAACCAATAAATAATTGAATAAAAGAAACAAAATACATATGAAATTAAAAATAAACATTAAAAAATTCGACGAATAATAAAATAAAAAAAATGTAGAAACATCATATAAAAATAAAAAAATACGAAAGCAAGATACATACTATAGTTTTAATGCATTGGAAAATAAATAAATAAAAAATAAAACGACGTGAGTCCAATCTGTGCGTTTTCTTAAAATAATGATTATTAATATAGTCAAATATATATAACAAGTGCATTTTCGTGTCTGAACCATATCTACATTTCATGAATCTGAAATCATGTAGCCGATTACTATTAACTTTAATTGTATAGGTATATGGACATTATCGAATTTTAAAAAATATATATATATATATGTATGTATATATACATTTTGGTAATAATAAAAATAAATATAATATATATATATATATATATATATATATATATATATATATATATATATATATATGTAGAAGCCTCTACTTATCTAATAGACTGTTTACTTACACATACCTGCGAACTAATTTGCTTGCACACACAACCGCACGCAAATCCAACGCAGCGCACCCACAGAGAGACACACGCAGCGTTTATATACATACATACACACACACACACACACACACACACACATATATATATATGTATATATATATATATATACAGCTTCATTATTCGTCAGAATCAACTAACATATTAAACTGCAAACAATTAGAAATTGGTAAGCAATTTCTTTCTAATATACAGATTTTCATTAGTATTAGTTTGGACTACTGTACTTTAGGCGATGATATATTTACCTATTTGATTTCCAGGTAGTTGAGATGTTTTACTTGTTATTTGATCCATAATATAAGCTTATAAAATTCTAACTATTTTAATTCAATAATACGGTGCTTGTCTACTGTGAGTTGAGTAACATCGATTTATTTCTCATACTATTATGAAATATATCTAATTGCTATATTGCATTTCTAGTTGCATTTTTAATGATTTGCCTATAGTAGAGAGTTAGTATCACGAACACCAATACATTTTTAAAATCAAAGATTTTTATGGAAATGATATGATTAACGAAGGCATTTGACAATAAGTATATTTGTTTTATTAATTTATGAGGAAAAAGTATAGGAATAAAACGTATAAACCCTTATAAAAGTAAACATGTTAGTAATGAAATATATTTCTATAATACACCCCGTAATTTACTGTGACGTTAGCAAAATTGTAAACGACATAACTGAAAAAGTAAATCAAGTTTGTTTCACAGAAATAGTTTCATCATGTCACATGATTGGGTGCCTTACCTCTGGTAGAATAAGTAAATATACATAATTTTCTGATGGCTAGATTACGCGATTGTTTGACAGGCCATACACAATCCATTGTATAATAAAAGGAAAATTTAAAAAAAAACAAGTAAAAATCGTGATCGTAGGTGTTTGGACCATACTATTTATAACAGAAATAATAAATGAAGCAATATACGCTCCTCCCCTAAAATGAAATAATAAAATATATGGGGACATAAAAAAGATGAAATACATTAAAGAAAAAAAAATTGAAGCCCACAAGACACACTTTA
The DNA here is from genome assembly GCF_053919585.1 of Euprymna scolopes. Taxonomy (NCBI): domain Eukaryota; kingdom Metazoa; phylum Mollusca; class Cephalopoda; order Sepiida; family Sepiolidae; genus Euprymna; species Euprymna scolopes. The sequence goes on along the minus strand of NC_136490.1, from coordinate 102,038,798 downwards.
CTGAATTGACTATGTATAAAACTGTCTCATAAATATAGTGGTCGATGACATATTCTTCTCTTGACACAATGTTTATCAAAGAAAAGATGCTGTGTTCCTGGCTCTGCTCTATCTATATATTATGAAATGTATCTGACTGATTTTCAATCTCTGGTCTATCCCTGTACATTATTGCCAACAAATAATCGCCTAAAAAACAGATGTGCCCACTCCCTATATGCACCCAAAACTAAATGAAAATTCCATGAGCAGAGCCTCGTAACGAAATATCTCCGTCTGTTGAACACAATACAGTCTTTTTGCTTTTCGACTAACTATAACATGATCGTCTAAGTTTAATGTAAATTAATTTCCATTGAACCGTTCATTGTGATAATCTAGCATTATCATAGCTCCACCGAGACGTATCTTACTTCACCATCTATCGGACACTTTACAGTTATTCCTGAGTGGCGTCCTGGCTTGATAATTTAAAATTCGCCAAATAAGAAAAGACGAAATGAATAAAATAAATTAAAATGCGGGATGAAGGGCAAAAGAAAGAAAGAAAAAAATATGCTTAAAAACACAAGAAAAAGAAAGTTATGATCAAGACGAAAGAAGAGGGAAATATATACAGGGAGAATTGATATGGACAAAACAGTATAGTTAATAGAGGTTTGGGTGGAACGTTGGCGCTTAAGGCCCCCAGTAGGGAGGTTTTTGCTAATTGAAAAACAAGATCTGTGTTTGGTTGAAGAGACGGGGGAGAAAGGCAGCTCTGTTCGTGGGAAAAAATAGTGGCCTTATTTAAAATGTTTTTTGTACCAAGGCGGTCCGTTTTAGAAGTTAGTCCAACCATGTTCAAACATTTGCATACAGGTTCGTAGGGGTGTCCTCGTTGGTGACTACAAGTGATCTAGCTCATGAATAAAGTAAAATCTTTCGACCTCCTTTTCGTCACGTTAAAATACGACCTTATTTATTTGCCGGAAAAGCTACTAAAAAATGTAAACATTTCAATATATATATATATATATATATATATATACATACATATATATATATATGTATATATATATATATATATATATATATATAAATATATATACAAGCATAGGTGCCCGGTGTTGCCCGGGTGTTGGGTGGTGTGTGTTAAGCAAAGAAAAAAAAAGAAAGGTAGTCGGAAGGCAGGCTCGAAGCCGTACCGAAAAAGCGGAAAAAAACGTGAAAAAAAACGTGTCGTCTTTGCTGTTTTTTTTTTTTTTTTTTTTTTAAATTCAATTTTCACCCCAAACAAGGCACAGTGCCACTTTGAAGCAGGGGGCTACTATTAGGGAATTAATTAGCGGGGTCATTATGAAGGGAGAAGAGTAGAAAGATGTTTGTTAACATTACACTTGAACTTCTGCATATCATTGCAGTTGGGAAAGCAGAATCCCGGAAGGGAGTTCCAAAGACCCGCAGTTCTGGGGAAGAAACTATTGGAGTAAAAGGCTTTCTTGCACCTAGGGATCTCCACTGTAAAGGGATGAGACTTAGTAGCTTGTCGGGTTTGTCGGGGGTAGTTACGTCGGGGAGGTACAAGTGTTTGCAGTTCGTCAGAGCATTCACCATTAAAGTATTTGTAGAACAGGCAGAGGGATGCAACATCTCGTCGATGGGACAGAGGTTGAAGCCCAGATGACAGTTCAGGACCTATCAGGTTTGCGACTCTTTTTTGAACCCTGTCCAGGAGCGAGAGACAAGCAGCAGATGCACCAGCCCAGATGTGACAACAGTACTCCATACATGGGCGAATGGTTGCCTTATAGAGGTATAGGATACTGGCAGGCGTAAGTAGTTTTCTAGCACGGTAGAGGGAGCCAACCTTCCTTGCAGCAGCCTTGGCAATGCTCTCAATGTATCTATTCCAGTTCATATTCCCTGTAAACGTTAGGCCGAGGAGTTTAAAAGAAGTACTTTCAGGCAATGTGTTCTTGGCCATTGCTATTGGTGGTAGAGAAGGTTTCTTGTAGTTATTGAAGGAAACAAGCTTAGTCTTAGCAGCATTGAATGAGACCAACCATTTTTGTCCCCATTCCACTACGGATTGGAGGTCATCCTCTAGTGTTTCTGCCATTTTCTTGGATATGTGTTCATTTGTTTTCCCCTCATATCTGTTATAGAGAGTGGTGTCATCGGCAAATATACCCATCTCCGAAACAATATTATCAGGGAGGTCGTTTATGGATATCAGGAACAATAGAGGTCCAAGGATAGACCCCTGAGGCACTCCCGCATTTATGTCATATTGTTTGGATGTACGTCCGTCGAGGACAACTTTGATTTTTCTATTACTTAAGAAGGATTTAATTACGTTATGAATTCTTCCAGTGATTCCATATGATCTAATTTTCCTTAGAAGACCATCGTGCCATACCCTGTCAAAAGCCTTAGATATATCAAGGGCCACCGCTCTACCCTCCCCTGTTTTATCCAATGAACGGTATATACGTTCAGAAACTACAGTTAAGATATCTGCTGTTGAACGGGCTTGCCTGAATCCATATTGTTTGTCAGTCAAGAGTTTAGCAGCTGTTAGGTGCTGGACTAGGGCTTTATTAACTAAGGACTCAAATATTTTGGCGAAAAGCGGGAGGAGGCTAATGGGGCGATAATTTAGTGGGTCAGTTCTTTCACCAGAATTCTTGAAGACTGGTACCACAGAGGCGGTTTTCCAGCAGTCGGGAAACGACTAACGCCAAGCCAAAAGGGACGTAGGTTTAAATTTAGGCTACACAATCGAAAAGAGGAGATGACTTTCTAAAATACAGCGAAAAAAAAAACGATTCCTCCCTGTACAAAAATGCCCAGGTGTGGCTGAAGAAATTAATTTTTTTAGCCAATTTTTCGGTACTTTTCGTCTGAATGGCCGTGCTTCAAAACTATACTGATCTTGTGAACATCCGTCGCCTCTGTCGTCACGTTTAAATACGACCTCATTTATTTGCCGGAAAAGCTACTAAAAAATGTAAAAATTTGAATATATATATACTAGCATGGGTGCCCTGGGTTTTTCGGGTGTTTGGAGGTGTGTGTTGATAAAAAAAAAATCGTAGTAGGAAGGAGGAAAATAACGTAAAAAGAAGGTGACGTCTTTGCTGTTACGACTATCGCCAAGCCGGTAATAACGTAGGTTAAATAAAGGCTAGACAATCGAACAGAGAGATGACTTTTGAAAATATCGGCGATAAAAGCGATCTCTCCCTGTTGAAAAGTGTCCAGTTGAGGGTGAGGAAGTGAATGTTTTTACACAATTTTTCGGAATTTGTCGTCTGTCGGGTCGAGCTTCACAACGATACTGATCTTATGAAAATCCGTCGCCTATGTCGAAAGTTTTAGGACGACATGCATACATACATAGATTTATATATTTGTAGCTCAAATTTTCGACGCAAACCGATTAAAAAGGCTGTCCTATCTCTAAATACCCTTTATGTAAAAGTTCAACTGCTTAGACCAGAAATTATCTGCGTAATTTGGTAGATACCGCAGAGGTCAATTTTTTAATACTTGGACCCCTATTATGACTCCTGACCATTTATTGTCTTAGGCTCAAATCAAGTTATGAAGTTAGATCCATGTCCAAGGGACCTATATCTAAAATCTCAATTGCTTATACCAAAAATTGGCGGAGGAGTTGGTAGAGTTCTCAAAGGTGAAGATGTTGAACTGTGAGCTCTTAACAGATAAATTTCAAGCAGAAAAAGAATTAAAAGATTTTTCCACATCTCAGTACCCTTCATATCAAATTTCGAGTCTGTAGACTGAAAATTGACAGAGTAATTGCGAAGGGTATTGTACACAGATGTAGGGACAGACACACATGCATTCACACATACACTTTCACTGTTATAGATATATAGACTAGAATTTCAGTCCGGCGTTGCACGGGTGTTTGGAGGTGTATGTTGAGCAAAAAAGAAATGGTAGTAGGAAGGCAGGCTCGAACCCATACCGCGAAGGAGGAAAGAACGGGAATACACATTGACGTCTTTGCTGTTACCACTACCGCCAAACTAGAAATGACGCAGTTTAAATTGAGGCTAAATCGAAAGGAGAGGATGACTTTAAACAATATTGGCGAAAGAAGCGACCCCCCTTCTGTAGAAAAGTGCTCAGTTGAAGGTGACGATATAAATGTTTTTAGCCAATTGTTCGATATTTGTCCTCTGAAAGCTCGACCTTTCAATCTATACTTACCTTGCTAAAATCCTTCGCTTCTGTCGAAAGTTTTAGGCAGACCTGCAAACATACATATATACATTTATATATTACTAACTAAAATTTTTCGACCCAATTAAAAAGCTCGCCCTATCTCTGAATACCCTTTATGTAAAATTTCAAATTTTGCACCAGAAATTGTCTGGCTAATTTGGTTGAGACCGCAGAGGTAATTTTTTTTTTTAATTTGACCCCTTTTATGGCCCGTCAACATTTATTGTTTTGAGCTCAAATCTAGCTCAAAGTTAGAACCATGTCCAAGGAACCAATATCTAAAATTTCAAGTATTTATAGCCAAAATTGTTGGAGGAATTTGGTAGAGTCCTCAAAGGAAAAATCGTTGGACTTTGCCCCATTAACAGACAAATTTTTGGCCGGAAACGGATTACAAAGATTTTCCCATATCTCAATACACTGTATATCAAATTTCAGGTCTGTAGAATTTAAATTAACAGAGTTATTGCGTAGGGAAATGTACACAGGAACACACCGACAGACACGTTCAGTGTTACAAATACTAGCATTTGCGCTCGGCGTTTCTCGGGCGTTTGGAGGTGTATATTGAGCAAACAAAAAAGTGGTAGTAGGAAGGCTGTTTTAACACGTACCGCCAAGGAGATAAGAACGGGAGAAAAAAGACGTCTTTGTTGTTAAGACCACTACCACACCGAAAGTGACGTAGGTTTTAATTAAGGCTAGACAATTTGAAGTAGATGAAGACTTTCGAAAATATCGGTGGAAAAAGCATTCCCCTACTGTAGAAAAGTGCCCAGTTGAAGGTGAAGATATTAATGTTTTTAGCCAATTTTTTGATACATACGTGTATATATTGGTACCTCAACTTTTCGACGCAACCTGTTAAAAATGTGCCCAATCTCTGAATACCCTTTATGTAAAATTTCAAATGTTTTGATAATAAATTCTCTGAGTAATTTGGCAGAGACACACACGGTCATATTTTTTATTTGACCGCTATTATGGCCCCTTAATATTTATTGTTTTGTGCTAAAATTGAGTTATAATGTTAGAATCATGTCCAAAAATCTTATATCTAAAATTTCAAGTGCTTAGACAAAAAATTGGCGGAGGAGTTCGTAGGGATCTCAAAGGTGAAATCGTTGAACTTTGACACCTTAACAACCAAATTTCAGGCCAAAACACGATTACAAAGATGCTCCCATATCTCAATACCCTGTATATAAAATTTCGAGTTTGTAGAGTGAAACTTGACAGAATTATTATGTAGGGAATAGTACACAGACAGACACACACGCAGACATACACTTTAACGCATGTATATATATATATATATATATATATATATATATATATATATATATATATATATATATATATATATATATATATACTAGCATTGGCGCCCGAAGTTTCCCGTGTCTTTGGTCGTGTGTATTGAGCAACAAATAATAATAATAATAAACGGTAGTAGGAAGGCAGGCTCGAAGTCGTATTATGATGGATGAAAAGAACGAGAAAAACATGGCGTCTTTGTTGTTAGGACCATAGTTAAACCGGAAGTGGCGTAGGTTAAAATTAAGGCTACACAATAGAAAAGAGGGGATAACTTCCGAAAAAATCGGCGAACAAAGCGACCCCTCCCCGTAGAAAAGTGTCTAGTTGAGGGGGTAAAATTAATGTTTTAAACTTATTTTTCGGTATTTGTCATCTGAAGGGTCAAGCGTCAAAACAATACTGATCTAGTGAAAATCCGTCGTATCTGTCGAAAATAATAAGTCAGACATGCAAACATACATACATAGATTTATATATTTATAGCTTAAATTTTCGACCGAAACCGATTAAAAAGCTCGCCCTATCTCTGAATACAGTTTATGTAAAATTTCAAATGTGTACACCAGAAATTGTTTTGGTTACTTGGTAGAGACTTCACCGATCATTTTTTTTTAAATTCGACCGTTATTATGACCCCATAGCAGTTATTGTTTTGCGTTCAAACGAAGTGTTTAAGTTAGATCTATGTCCAAGAAACTTATATATAAAATATCAAGTTTTAATACCGAAAATTGACGGAGGAGTTTTGTAGAGTCCTCAAAGGGTAAATCGTTGAACTTTGAATCCTTAACAGCCACATTTCTGACCAAAAATGGATTACAAAGATTTTCCCAAATATCAATACTCTATATATTAAATGTTGTCTCTTTAGACTGAAAATTGTCATTGCATAGGGAAATGCATTCAGACAGACATACAAAGACACAGACAGACAGACAGACACTTTAACTTTTATATATATAATACCATTTCAGCCCGGCGTCGCCCGGGTGTTTGGAGGTGTATGCTGAGATAAAAAAAAGTGGTTGTACGAAGGCAGGCTCAAACCCGTATCGCAAATGAGGAAAAGAACGGAAAAACCCATGACGTATTTGATGTTACAACCACCACCAAACGGGAAGTGACGTATTTTTAAATTAAAGCCAGTCAATCGATAGGAGATGATGGCTTTCGAAAATACCGGCGAAAAAAAAGCGACCCCCTGTAGAAAAGTGTCCAGTTGAAGGTGAAGATAGTAATGTTTTTTGCTAATTTTTCAATATTTGTCGTCTGAAAGGTCGAACTTCAAAACGACACCGATCTTGTTAAAATTCGTCGCCTCTGCTTTGGGCAGACATACAAATATACATACATACATTTATATATTGGTAACATAAATTTTCGACCCAAACCGATTAAAAACTTGCCCTATCTCTGAATACCCTTTATGTATGATTTCAAATATTTAGACTAGAAATTGTCTCAGTAATGTGGTAGAGACCGCAGACGTTTAATTATGTTTAAATTTTCATTTGTTTAAAATTTGATCATTATTATGACCGCTTAACATTTATTGTTTTAGGCTTGAATCAAGTTATGAAGTAAGATACATGTCCAAGGAACCGATATCTAAAATTTCAAGTGTTTAGTCCCAAAATTATCGGAAGAGTTCGGTAGAGTTCTCAATAGCTAAATCACTGAACTTTGACCCTTTTACACCCACATTTCTGGCCTAAAACGGATTACAAAGAATTTCCAAATCCCAGTACGATCTAGGTCAAATTTCGAGTCCGTAGACTAAAAATTGACAGAGTAATTGCGTAGAGAAATGTACACAGACACACAGGCAGACACACAGACACGTTCACTTGAATAAATATACAAGCATTTGAGCCCGGTGTTTGGAGGTGTATGTTGAGAATAAAAAAATGGTAGTAGGAAGGCATGCTTGAACCCGTACCGCGAAGGAGGAAATAACAGGGGAAAAAACTCTGATTTCTTTGATCTTACAACCACCGCCAAACTTGAAGTGACTTATGTTTAAATTAAGGCTAGACACTCGAAAATAGAGGATGACTTTCAGAAATATTGGCGAAAAAAGCAACCCCCACTAGAAAAGTGCCCAGTTTAAGGTGAAGATATTAATGTTTTTAGCCAATTATTCGATATTCGATACGCAATAACTCTGTCAATTTTTATTCAACATACTCGAAATTTGGTATAAAGGGTATTGAGATTTATGAAAATATTTCCTTTTCTTTTTCGGTCAGAAATATGGCTGGTAAGGTGTCAAAGTGTAACCATTTAACCTTTGAGATCCCTACCAAATTCGTCCGCCAATTTTGGGTATAAACACTTAAAATTTTAGCTGTAGGTTCCTTGGACATGAATCTAACTTAATAATTGAATTGGAGCTTAAAACAATAAATGGCAAAGGGGCATAATGGGGGTGAAATATTAAACAAATTTGACCTGTGGGGCATATACCAAAATACTCACAAAATTTCTGGTCTAACGTTTTCTATTTTACATACAGGATATTCAGAGATAGGGCTAGCTTTTTAATCGGTTTCAGTCAAAAATGTAAGCTATAAATATATAGATCTATGTATGTATGTTTGCATGTCTGTCTAAAACTTTCGACATAGGCGACGGATTTTCAGAAGATCAGTGTCGTTGTTAAGCCCTTTCCTTCTGATGACAAATATCGAAAAATTGGCTAAAAATATTAATGACTTCACCCTCAACTGGACACTTTTCTACAGAGAGGCGTCGCTTTCTCCGCGGATATTTTCGAAAGGCATCACCTCTTTTCAATTGTCTAGCCTTAATGTATACAAACGTCGCTTCTGGTTTTACGCTGGTTCTAACAGCAAAAACGCCACTTTTTTACGTTCTTTTCCACCTTCACGCAACGGCTTCGAGCCTGCCTTCCTACTACAACTTTTTTCTCAGCACACACCTCCAAACCGCCGCGCGGGCTGGGAGCTAATGCTAGCATATCTATAAAAGTGAAAGTGTCTGTCCGTGTGTCTGTCTGTGTACATTTCTCTGCACAATAACTCTGTCAATTTTTAGTCTACTGACTGGATAATTGCTATACAGGTATTGAGATTTGGGAAAATCTGGGAAATCCGTTTTCGCCCAGAAATTTTGGTGTTTAAAGGTAAACGTTCAACGATTTGACATTTGAAAACTCTATCTAAGTTCTTCGCCAATATTGGGTCTAACCACTTGAAATGTTAGATATAGGTTTCTTGGACATGGGTCTAACTTAATAACCTCGATGGAGGCCAAAACAATAAATGCTAAGAGGTCATAACTGGGGTCAAATAAAAAATATAACCTCTGCGGTCTCTACCAAATTACTTAGAATATTTCTGGTCTAAGCATTTGAAATTTTACATAAAGGGTATTCAGAGATAGGGCAAGCTTTTTAATAGGTTCGGGTCGAAAATTTGATATACTAATATAAATGTATGTATATATGTTTGCATGTCTACCTAAAACTTTTGGCAGCGGCGATGGATTTTCAGAAGATCAGTATCGTTTTGCACCCCTACGTCAAATCAACAAATACCGAACAATTAGGTAAAAACTTTAATGCCTTCAGACTACACTGAGACCTTTTCTACAGGAAGGGGTCGTTTTTTTTCACCGATATTTTCGAAAATCATCTCCTCTTTTCGATTGTTTAGCCTTTATATATATATATATATATATATACGTCACTTCCGGGTTGGAGGTGGACGTAACAGGAAAGACGTTATGTTTTTTTCCGTTCTTTTTCTTCGACGCCGTACGGGTTCGAGCCTGCCTTCCTACTACCACTTTTTTTTGCTCAACACACACCTCCAAACACCCGGGCAATTCTGGGAGCCCATGCTAATATATATATATATATATATATATATATATATATATATATATATATATATATATATATATATATATATCAGATATTCTTCAATGCTGACACTGAAAACACGATGCTGATTGTCATTGTTTGAAAAACATACGCATCTTCCTCCTCTGGGTAGAGATAACTGAGCCAGACATTGTGTAATTTGTGTTACTTAGTAAAGTGTTAACATTTTACTCATTACAGTTTCTAGTCTGTTTATATATCCTTTTGCATAAAGTTGACAATGCCATACCTGTATGTAATCAGAGATATAGCTACTCTTGATTTCAGTTATTTTGTTTTATTTATTAGATGTGTTTTACGGATTTTCCTTACACCACGTATATATTCACGGCCAAAACTTTCTCTCATATTGGTATGCTGAATGGAATCGTAGTTTATTATGAATTTGTAATTTTCATGTTCATCTAGGTCGATTATGTCAGTATTTTCATCAAGCTTTTAGTTTTCGTTTTGGAAGTTTTCACAGCTCTTGTAAAGCACTTGGTATATCTGGGCAAACTTTACTTTATTCCAATATCTTTGGAGAAGTTATATGCGATCTGCAAGAATCGACTTAAGTTAGTATAAAAGTTGGCATACAACTTAATGTCCTCCATTAAAAACATGTAGTTACCATTTTTATTCAGGTCTTTTTGACTGCACTGGCTCAGATTTTAGCTACAGAGGCTATTATTGAGCAGCTTACTTAATGGATCTGTAATCAGCAGAATAGTAAAAAAATATTCTATGACCTTGTAAGATATCCACATTATATCTTTGTTTTTTTTTTAAATTTCTACTGGTGTAATTTAATATCATTGTCGTTTGCAACATCTCTATATGAACACGAATAGTCTCACCGATTATGGATTGATTTTGTAAGAATATATTATATAAATCAGAGCACTGCAGTAGCCACGATTTACTCACTATATCGGGTTAGTTTTTCTAATCTATTCAAGCGATGCTTAAGTTCCTCTACCTCTTCCTACAACCTTAATTAATACTAAATCAAATTTCATATAAATATTAAATGAAATTAATCAGCAGCTAGTGCTTGTTGCCTAAACCCTGACTTCTGCATCATGCTTTGTATTTTTCAAACTTTAATCAAGACGAGAAGTGGTGGTAGATGCTGCCTTCGACTAGGGCAATGGAAAACGTGTAGATCGTAGTGAGACAGCAAATGTACGAAAGCGTTATGATTTAGTAAATCTAAAGCGTTATGACTCTTTTTGAGTATGAAAATTCTCACCGCTTTACAGACTTGCTGAGGTGGCGTTCTCACTATTTAATAGGCTGTTGAACAATTGATATCAGGACTATAAAGTGTTGTTAGTTGTTTTATCAAGGAATTTGGTATGTTGGGTTTGTATAGGCTTTCTTATCTTCTGAAAACTATTCAGCATTTGTATTATCATTGGAGCTGTTATCTCCCGTATTACTGGTTAATTTGCGCTTTGTTTTTCCTTCCAGCAGCTAGCATCCATAGGGCCTCTTCATTGTAAACATTTCAAGTCCGTGATGAGTCTCATGATTTAGACTGAGAGTAAGTTCAATAAAAATACTTATAGATCGTATATATCTCTAAAATTCCGAACTCAATTCAGGAATACTACACGCAGAAGTAACAGGTTTAATGATAAAACAACAGCTGAGTGCCGTTAATTATTACAATTACCCTGGCATCGATAGCCTACATCATTTTAGATTAAGTAATAAAAAGCACGCCATAGTTATTAAAGTAGTTACCTCATCAGACTATAGAGTGGGCATACACCACATCAGCAGTGTTGATGAACTGGAATACTCCTTATGTGCTAAAGAAACTCTCCATTACAGCAAGAACAAACGCATCTGCTGTCTCACCACTATGTACAAGATTTTACAGGCCCCGTTGCAAACATCATCTATCAACACATATTTTTTAGAACTTACCTGCAAAATCGACTGGCAGGTTCTTGTGTTTAGGCATGAAACATATTATGCTGATTTATAAGACAGTCATTGATGACTGTAATAATATGCAGAAAACATCTTGACATTATCTGCAATTTGAAGTGCTGTTATTTCACCCTATTTACGTCGATTTAATTCTTTATACAGCGGAGACGGATTATTCGGAAAAGGTTATTCTGCCGAAACGCAACACTTTTTCCAACAAAGTTCCTAATTCTCAGTGTGGATCTTCTCTTTCAACATTGTAAGAACGGGCATCGTCCCCTTTTTCACCAATCTATACCTACTTTCAAGCTTTCTGTCCTAGTTTAACTTTTTTTCTTATTTATCTTATTCTACCATTTCTTTCCGCCACCGTTTAATAATTTCCTCCAGCCGCCTACGTCAGTATAGTCTTCTATCCTTCATTCCCCTCTTTTTCTTCTGCATTAAGCCAATACGATTCGCAACAACGTATGATACTGCATGCAGATGCGTGTTAAGATCCGTAATCGATATGGACTTGCTTATGATGTGAATTTACTTTTACCCCGGCTTTCACCTTTCGCATATCACTACTCTTCCTATTTGGAATATCTATGATCTCGTCTCCAAGAAAAAATATCTCTTGACTTCTGAAGCACTTTTTTTTCTCCAATAGTCAAAGCTCGAACATCATCACCACCACTCCGTACATCTACTCCTTCCACTTGCTCCATTGCCTCAGGATCCTGGATATGATCTTCAATTATCCAGTGGTGAGGCCCAAGCTTGCGGGCTTTGAGGAGTGTGGAACCACCCTTTAATTGGTCTTGCTCCCTGGTTAACTCTGACCTGGACTGGTAGTACCAGTTAGGGTCCCAATTATAGCTCAAATAGAAACCAACTTGAAAACAACGAACATTCTATTAAAAATCTTTCTTCAAAATCTTTGAATTCGGCATTAAATAACCTGAAAAGGGTTGATATGCTGTAAAACAAAAACAACAAACAATTGCCTCAGACCCATTGATCTCGTCTGCCTTAAATCTTTTAAAATCTTCCTCATCAGGTCCCCTAACCATAGCAGTTGCCGTCTCACATTATTGCTTATATTTCCCTTCGGCAATTCCACGCCATCAATGGTTTCATCAGAGCAAGTTTCATCAATTTTACTTTCGCTATTCATTCCATTCCTAACCATCCGCTCGGTCAGTTCCCTTGCAATCACTGAAAGTAGGTTGTTATTTTTAATCTCTTTCAAATAAGATACCAAACTTGCGATAAACCTAGTTCCTCCTCCTCAAGATTCACACTCTTCCTTCACTTTTTGGAAAACTCCACAAGATTTGATACTTCTACTGCTTACAAACAGTACTATTATTTCCTCATCCGTTCATGCTTTTTTGACATATCGTGTTTTGGGACGCTCTCGGCAAATTCTCACTTCCCCTATATCCACCAAAATTATCAGGATTTCGAACAGTTGTATGATTACGACGGAACTCACTCTGCTGACCAGTTGGACACCTGCCAGACGTGAGACCTTATCAAGATTTTCCAACGTCATTCACGTCGTTATTGTCAATATTTTCATTTCTCTCCAATATGTTCATAAGAGTATTAATTGATGGGCAGAACTCAGAAGCTTACAGCATTAATGCTGAAGTCCCTTAGGGTTCCATTCTGGACCCAACTCTATTCCTTATTTACATTAATGATCTTCCAAATAACATACTTACATCATTCGTAAACATTTATGCTGATGACATTACCATCTATGGTAGCACATCTAAGACCGTAAACGACCAAGTTCTTTCCGATTCTCCCTCCTCTGATCTTGAGCACGTGGTACAATGGGGAAAGGAAGTGGCTGGTTAATTTTTATGAATCAAAAACCAAGCTTCTATCTTAACATAAACAACGCTCTGGCATCAATTGAAATGAATGGCTCTCGTCTCATGTGTTGACAAGCTTCTGGGTTTGACCTTTACTCTTGATCTGAAATGGGACACGTAAATCAAATTTGTTGCGAAAGCCGCTGGGAAAATGGTAGGATCCTTCTATTGATCTAGTAGACATCTCACTGCTGATGCAATTCTCTATCTATTCACTATCTATATAAGAACCAAGTTCGTCCAAGGATGCCACATCTGGGCAGGAGCTGCAAGCATAACTTATCCTGCCTTGATATAGTTCAAAATAGACTTCGTAGCCTCATAGGAGATGTTTTTTTTTTCTTCCCTGCAACATCTTTCTCACGGGAGAGAGTTTGCGAGTTTGTCATTACTTTATCGTTATTTTCATGGCAAGTGCTCGACTGAGCTTAGATCAATGATCGCCCCCTCGCACAAATTTCGCAAGAAACAAATGGCTAACTGAAAAGACTATCAATAAGCCCCCCCACTATTTATCTGTGTCTAAACCTAAACCTAGATTCCATGCACAACGCTTCATTCGTAGAACTGCACGCCTGTGGAACTGTCTTCCATTTTCCTGCTTTGCAGCTGACTAAAATATGCTTGTCTTCAAGTCCAATGTAAATAAGTTCTTTATAAGCCCTTCCCCTAAAGTTAACAAATTTACTGAATGTCCATTACGGACAATTACTATATTGCCCAATTGACTACTGTACACTACTTAACCATCATCCTCGACTGGCTCCTGGACCTTGATAATGGTGATGCATATGCATTTTTTTATTTTAAATAATAATAATAATAATAATAATAATAATAATAATAATAATAATAATAATAACCAGCGGGAACTGTTGAAATTCTACAGGGAACTGATTCATAAGTAATGAGTAGGAAAACTTGTTCTCGGAAAACTCGTACCTGGAAAACTCGTACCCGGAAAACTTGTTCGTTTTTGCTAGGTAGGAAATTGGTCCTTTTTTGAATAAATATTGTTTGAAAAGACATTTTATGACCGTTATTGAAGGTGATATTGTTTTGCAAGAGAATACACATCCCATAATATTTTTAAAGAATATTTTTTGCTTGTTTACTATTGTTTGAAAAATAATTTTTTTCGAAGTGTTTGTTGTCTACATAGCTTTGTAAGTTTTTTAGTGGTTCAACTTGTTTTAAAGATTTCATTTAGTAAACAAAAGAAAAAAAAATTAATATCGAGTGTTACGTTTGGACAAAAATGTCCAACATAGGGTCATTCTTGGGAGTCTCGATAATCACTCCAAAATAAAAAAAGAAAAAATTACTTAGCTAGATATAGTTTTAAAGACCCCTCTCCAAAAGAAAATACATTTCTTTATTTTGTCTTATATCCAAGATCACTGCTCGGACAAAAACATCAAGCTTTCCGGAAGTGGATTCGGTCGATTTTGTAACAGAACAGTCCGAAAGACACGAAAACTTAACCATATATTTATTTTAAAAAACACTTTAGTTTTTAACACTTCTTGTGTTTACGAAACAAAAATCAACCAATAAAGAAAACACTTATCGTATTATGAAATAATAAAACAAATATTTTATTTTAAAATATTAGTGTAATGTTTACACTATGCGGACAGCAGACATATTTTCTTGGTGTGTTTTACTAAACTCTCTTCAGATAGCGCTTCTGGGGCAAAAAATATTTAATTTTTAATTTGTTGTTCACCCTTCAAAGCTGTTTTAATTAAAAAAAAATGTTTTATTATTTTTTGTTCAAAATATTTTTTACTTAATAAAAAATCTAATATTGCTTCCATTACAAAATTTTTCTATTAAAATCATATTTTTAAGCAGACGTTTAAATAAATATTTTTACAATTGGATATTAACACATTTTATGCAATAAGTGTTTTGATTTTCATATATTTATCAGTTCCGGAAAAAAAATCATGTTTGTTACTTATTTGACGCATAAATTTTCACAACCATTTAAAATAAAATTATATAAAAATAAAATAAAACAAATAAAGTACAAAATACATGTATGAAAAAAGTTGCCCATGGAGTCACAGAATCAAGACACGAAAAACGAAACCATATATTTATTTTAAAATATACTTTAGTTTTTACACTTTTTCTGTTATTATAAATCAAAAAGAAAAAAGAAAACACTCCCGTATTATCAAAGAAAGCAAACATTCTATTCAGAAAAATTAGCTTATTTTAAACAATTCTTGTGTTTTTACGAAACAAAAAATAAAACAAATCTTGTATTATAAAATATTAAATTATCATATTAAATTATTATGTTACTGTTTAAAGCAAATTAAGTATTTTGAATAAATTATTTGTTTTATTATTTGATGATATGAGAAATTGTGGTCAATGTAAAGTTTCTTTACATTAGCCCCAAAACATTAAAATAGCAACTCTTTGAGGTTTTCTGGGATGCTGAAAACTAATATCAAATTCAAATTTGGGGCAGATAAGTACTTTCCCTTATCCGAAGGAATTATTATTCCAAATAGTAAGGATCTATTCCTTATATAAATGTAAATAAACTGAACAACCACTTTCTGGCTACTCAGTAACATCTTCATATAAAAACCAATTTTAGTAAATTTTTACGACGTGCCCCAGCGTATTATGAATACCTCAACCTCCCCATGTTAAGAATAACCCAGCCTCAAAAGCCGTTCTTTACATGGGGAAGTGGGGGTGTAAATTCCGAAAACCGTTCATAATATTGTGAGGTTGGGGTGTATATAATACGCTGGGGCACGTCGTAAAAATTGACCCACATTTTTTTGCTAGGTTTACGCTGTCGCGCTAGCGTATAAACGAAGTTTTTTAAATGCGCACTCGCGTACCAAACTGCCTTCGAACATCTAATCTTTGACGAACAATTTAAAATTAGATGAAAAACAATTAGTTTCCCAGATGTTAAGCAATGTAATTCTATGTTATCAGTGGTGGTCATTTCTGTACACGCGCATGTCAAAAATATGTGCGCTTACGCGTACAGAAATGACCATCAATGATAACATAGAATTACGTTGCTTAATATCTGGAAAACTACTTGTTTGCGGCAAAAGTATGCGCTTGAGTGTATAGAAATTGTCACCGCTCATAACTAAATCTCTGTATTTCAATTTACTCGTGTCTTTATTGAAAGATGAAAGCAGAAAAAAAAAACTTTTACCCAATAAACAAATGAATAATACTTCCTCACTAGGTGGCCAGAAGGCGAATGCTCAATTTAAGTGACTTTACATGGAAAAGTCATCAGAAACTTTTGAACATGTAATTTCTTCATATTATACAAACTACTTATCAACCTAAAATTTAAATGTCATATTCGTTTTCTAGTACCTCAGAAAGTTCATAACATCGTCATTTTAAAGTTTTTTTAAAGAGTTAGAAAGATACTTGACATTGATGAAAATTTTTAATGTCCTTTGGGGGAGGCAATTCTCCAGCATGCAGACGGCGGCTATTGTTAAGGGGCGATAACTCCAATTTGTCCTTGGTCAAATAACGCGGACAATTAGTAAAAAGTAATACATGTTTGCCCTGAATAGAAAAATATTTTAAAATCAAAAAATTTATTGCCTAAAATTATATCAATATATAATTGTAAAGCATTTATTTAAAAGTCCCGCGAGAAAATATAATTTTGATAAAACAATTTTGTAATGAAAGCAATATTGGATTTTTATAAAGCAAAATAGCGTTTTGTTTTT
>NC_136490.1:101986792-102016792 GCF_053919585.1 Euprymna scolopes | reverse complement strand
TCATCTGTGTTATTAAAATATTTCTGTGTAACGAACTAGATTCGAAATTGCACGCACAGGTTTTCCGTATGTCTTATTTTCAATCAGGAACTATGACGCAAATTTTATTGCAAACTACAAGGAGGGGTGGACCAAGCCTTGGCTGGTCGTAAATTATGTTTAAATATATTTAATTCGTGCAAATTTCGTATGAATTAATATAGCAATTATCTATCGAATATAATTGTATAACTCATATATTGACCTGATTTTCAAAATATTTTAAAAATAGAAACAAAACATGTAGCGCTCTAACAGGTATGCTTAGCGTTTTAACTATGGACAAATTGATGAGAAAGATTAAAAATTGAACCACCTTAGATTATGAATGAATAAGCGCTTGCGCCAACGAAATAGAAATATGTCTGTAAACTGCAATAAACATTTTGCATTTCAACTTGCCGAAATATTGCTGTACACGCTATCTATTAATGCAAACAAGACTTTACTCATAGTAAACCCTCCTTGGTATGTGGTTATAATTTTCTGTTAAATACAATGTTTAGTGACCAAGAGTTTAAGAGTTTATCGGGTAAATAGTTTTACGCGGACACACACATAAACATCTGATGTTTTGTGGAGTGCACATTATGCACAACCTTGGATTTTTTTATTCAAAATATAACCTTTACACAGTGTGGGTTTGCCCATCCAATTCCTGTGTGACATCAGGAAGTCTGTTTATTAGAAAACCATATCAGAGTCAACAAAATTTGAAATAATAGATTTTCTTTATTTTTGCAAAATTGATCAATGTCTGCAATCTAAGTAGCATTGTTTTATATCAGTGTCTCAAACAACATTGGGGCTGATATTCACATTATTTTCAAGGGGCTTAGAGTCAATCTTTAGTAGCAGTTCTTAACTTGATTACATATATATATATATATATATATATATATATATATATATATATATATATATATATATATATATATATAGTCATGCCGATCACTACGCATTTGAGTATAGCGGGACTTCCTTCGCCCCTTTGTTTTATTAACGTTGCGATGTATTGGACAGCATCGTAATTTATTTTGTCTCTACAAGAACCACCGCTCCGTTACGTTTTTAAATAGAAAGCTTTGGCCATGCATTCGATACAGTAATTCATCTTTTTACACATCACAATCGAAAAATGCATTTTAAACTTCGGCAGTTTAAAACATATTACACACTAGTACAATACAAATATATGTAGTTAAAGTCGATTATGCTTATAAAATTAAAATGTTATTTCCAGTTTGTAGATGTCATTTGCTTTCAATTAATGAATTCTTTATTCTAAATTCATGTAGTATAATTTTTAATCCATTCAGCTTTTTATTTAATGTTATTGAATATATTTATTCAATAATAATATCATATATATCTCATATAATTGCTTTATTATACTTTGTAGATGTTGTATTATATAAGACGATTTATTCTTAGAGAAGTGTTAATTATATTTATATAAGGTTACGTGTGTGCCTATATGGCTTTATTTCTATGAAGTAATTCACTGGTTTGTAAAGATTTCGTAGCATTGTTTGAAGGCATTTAGGTAGCTAAAAATGGCGTTAAGAAGACAGCATCCTAGCTTGAAAATTTATATATCTCTAAAATTTGTGAATATTTTACAATATGTATTAGATATCAGATATAAAAAGTCATATAGAAATAGAAAGGGGAAAAGGCTACCCTTTTTGATTATGTTTTACTGAGTATTATAGGGAGTTGAACAGCAAAGTGTATGTTCAAATTATTTTTAAACGCTTACAGTTTAGTACGATAAGAAAAGCAGGAAACAGAAAGGGGATTGCAAAGTTTATCACCCTGAAAAAAATAATTATTAACGTATAAGACTATCCAACATCTGGTGAAACCTAGTGTAAAGAGCAGGGATAGTGCTACTCTTCGTGTTAGTCAGGGGTATGTACGTAAAGGGCGTACACATTCAACATCATTTAAAAATAGGGACAGAGAAGTTACGTTTCGGCGATGGGATAGGGGTTGAAATTTCTCTAGGAGTGAGCAGCCTATTAGATTCGAGACTTTTTGATCCGTGTACACGAGTAAGAGACAAGTTGTAGATGTACCAACCCAAAAATGGCAACAATACCCGTTGCATGGGAGAATTGTGGCTTGAAAATTCTATAAGATTTTCTCTGCTGTAAGTGATTTTATAGCACAGCAGAAATTATAATTTTATTCGAATAAGAGAAGACCCAGCAACAA
Source organism: Euprymna scolopes (assembly GCF_053919585.1). NCBI lineage: Eukaryota > Metazoa > Mollusca > Cephalopoda > Sepiida > Sepiolidae > Euprymna > Euprymna scolopes. The sequence goes on along the minus strand of NC_136490.1, from coordinate 102,014,533 downwards.
TTTAAAAAAAAATTACTTCAAACTATCCCATTAACGACATTACAAATTTAACTGTAAATGCAAGCTCTCAGAAAAATTTATTGTGCGTAAATTTATGCAAATTTACGTGCTGCTGAAAATTTAGAGTCTGATAATGAAAGAAAATTCATGCAGAAAAATCTTTAGTAGTCTAAGAATTATATCAATTCATCTCCAATGAAATATTTATTGCTGATATCCGCAGGAATAAAAGAAAAGAAAAAAAGCAGATCTTGTAAAAGACGTCAGACCAGGTGATTAAATTTTTCTGTCTAAAGTAGTAGAAAATAAGATTGATTTGTAATTGTTTATATATACTACATCCTATTTTACCGTGAATTGTATCCATGATGATTTGGTAAATATTTAGTTTTCTTCCATGTTTTTTTTGGAAAGCACATTTTAATATATAAAAAAATATTGTCCTGATACTCACATTATATGAAAAACTAGCGGCTGTTCCTTGTAGAAAAAAAGGTGCTCAGTTAAGGGTGAAGGCATTAATCTTTTTGGTCGATTATTCGATATTTGTCGCCTGAAGTGTCGCCCTTCAAAACGATACACATCTTGTAAAAATCCGCCGCCGCTGTCGAATCTTTAAGGCAGGCATACAAGCATACATACATATATACATTTTAAGACACGGGTGAAATTTATATTGCAGAATAGCCAGGGGATGGAAGTGTGTGTTGAGCAAGATAAAAAGTGTTAGTAGACAAGCAGGCTCGAAACCTTACCGCGAAGGAGGAAAATAACGTGAAAAAAACGTGACGTCATTGCTGTTGCGCCCATCGCCAAACCGGAAGCGACGTAGGTTTAAATTAAGGATGTTCAATCAAAATAGGAGGATGACTTTAAAACATATCGGCGAAAAAACTGACCTCTTCCGATAGATAGGTGCCCAGTTGAGGATGAATGAAGTAATGTTTATAGCCATTTTTTCGATATTTGTCGACACAAGGGTCCAGCTCTAAAATTATCAAATCTCGTTAAACATCTGTTTCCTTTGTCGAATATTTTAGGCAGACATACATAGATACAAATATATCTATATATATAGATTTTAACAGAGAGGTGAGATTTATACAATAGAGAACATAAAAACTATGACAGGTCTGCGCTTCTAAAGATATTTTTCTACTTGATTTAAACAACTCATGACTGCACATACTACTAGCAGAGAACTATGTGCCCATATACGAAGAATTATTGAGACATCTGCGTTTGTACACCAACCTAAGTTTCCTTGGCTTTGCACAAATTGGAGAAAACTTATTTAAAGCATTAGGACTCATTTGTCTGCTAAGCTAAAACACTGTCACATCGCTGCAGTATTGACTCTCAGTGCATTTTATTCCGATAAACCCATGTGTAACTGTGAACAAAATAACCCCGACGGAAAGAACTAACAAAATATCTGTACCCCTTCGTTGTAAGTATCTCTAGATTCTGCAGACTTTTCTACGTTCATAGCTTATTTTCTAGTCATCCTCTCTGTTCTCACTATATCTCCGACCGAGAAAATATACAAGAATTAAAATGAAAAAACTCATTGACCAAATCTCCAGTTACGTTTTTTTCGTATAACTGTTTCTCGGTAACACTAACCTTCTCTCCTTAGTTGTCAATAATCTTTGTTTGGGGTAGACGAAAGTAAAACACCTCATGGCTATCCATTAGTAAGAAATAACGAAATAAATATTTTTTTTTTCCGAACAGGATCATCTAAGAGATTACGAAACAAAATAGCTTAATTATTTTAAGGCGAAATTATAAAATTCAGAATAAGAATAATTAAGCTTTCATTGTTGGGAAAAATATTGATTGAGCTAGTTAAAACATTACTCCTTGTATATATGTTTGTCATTATGGTATATGTCAATCCAGAAAACAACTAACAAATTTGTAATGCGGTTTTGTTACAGACAAAATTTAAATTCATTAAAAATGCTGGATGAAAGGAAAACACATAACTTGTGTCTCTTTGTATCTGGGTCCTACTCTCTTTCTACATCAATGATCTCCCAAACCACACCCCAAGATCATGCTAAGACATTAATGATTACGGCGCTACCATCTGTGGCAACACTAAAAAGGCGGTAAACGACTGAGTTCTCTCTTATTCTCTATCTTGTGATTTTGATCATATAGTGCAATGAGGAAAGAGTTGGCTGGTGAATTTTAATGAATCTAAAAACAAGGTTCAACTCTTCCATCATCAACTCTTGCATTAGTTCAAAGAATGACTCTCGTCTTGAGGAGGTTCAATGTTTTGACAATCTTCTAGGCCTGACCTTTACATCTGATATGAAATAGAATACGCACATCAAATCCGTTGTCAAGGTTGCTTGAAAAATGATGGGATCGTTCTACCACTTCAGTAGATATACACTGCTGATTCAAATCCCTATCTATATAAGAGCCAAGTACGTCCAAGAATGGAGTAATGTTGCCACATTTGGGCAGGAAATGCTAGAAGATAGATGTTCGGCATTGACAGAGTTCAAAATAGACTTCGTAGCCTCGTGGGGATGCTCTTTTCTCTTTCCTGCAACCTCTTTTCCACAGAGGAGACGTTCCGAGCCTGTCTCTGCTTTATTGTTATTTTCATGGCAAGTTCATGTCTGAGTTCCAATATACGCGTCTCCCTGGGCTTACTTTCACGAAAACACAATATATAATTCTCCTCACTCTTTATGTGCCTAAACCTAAAAGTAGATTCCATAAACAGAGCTTCTTGTTATAACTGCCCGCCTGTAGAAGTTCCGTTAACCTGCCTTCCAACTGACTACAATATGGTTGTCTTCAAGTTGAACATGAACAAATTCTTGATGAGCCATTCCCTTAAGTAATCCAATTTTCTAACAATTACTAAGACATGTTTGCATTGAATACTGTACATTTATTAATTCTTATCATTTAGTAGCTTACGGCTTTGATAGGTATTTACTCGTTTGTAAAAAAAATACATTATTATAGTTTATATACTACTAGATTTGTGGGTGCGCTATCGCTTCGAAAATTCCCTATTCAAAATACCTGAAGCAGCTAATTAAATAAAAATTTCAATCAATAATATGGTTGTAAAAACGAATCAAGAGCTTTATAATTTATGAAAAATAGATAGAGAGACATAGAGAATTTTCCAATTTAGATATTTTTTTAATTTTAAAAATAATCGTAATAAAGGTAAAAGGAAATAAAAGTCAATTAACATTTCTCCTTAAAAATTTTACTACCGTTAAATGTGTGGTACCTATAGTCGTTCACAGAAAAAAAAAACACATATATGGTGGACATCAATGTAAAATATTTTTGTGGAAAAATTAAAATATAGAAAATATTACAATATTGAATCTGAAACAATCATTGGATTATAAACAACTGCAAATAAAAAAAAATGTATCAATAATACGTTTTCCAAGAAGGGTATGCAAATTAGTCCAGCTCCTGACGGATAAATTATGTTTATTTATAGTCATATAAAAAAGGTGAGGTGGCTATTATATATAGTTTTATTCACTTGAAATACAGCGTCTAAAAGAAAAGACTGAGAATGCACCCAAATTTAGCAAATGATGTTTTGATTAATAAATGAATTATAACTTAAAATAAAGTATGAAAAAAATGAAGAAAAATAAAATTCTCAACAAAATTAAAGAAATATTTTATATTATAACTTAATAAAGTTATCTTGTACACATTATACGCCTAGATAAATACTGTTAGGGCATGCATAGCTAAGTAGTAAGTTATTCATTATCAACGAATTAAATTAAGTAGAAATAAAACATACCAAGAAAATAAATAAAACATCTTCACTACAGTCAATTCTTAAAAAGTAATATATATATATATATATATATATATATATATATATATATATATATATATACAGTGATGATCATATTTATTGGCACGGTAAAATAAAAGTTAAATTTTGTCTAATAAATTCTGAAAAAGGGATTAAATTAAAGAAAATAACAAAGTATATTATGTATTTTTAACTGGCCTTTCCGATGCAGAAATCGGATTTTAGAAAAAATAAATAACAAAGGAACAACAAACATAATTGCAAAAAACCCTTGTTCAAAATTATTGGCACGATTTATTTAATAATCAATTGTATAGCCTTTGGCCTTGATTACCTTCCTCAGTCGCTTTTCATAGTTTACAACCAAGTTGTTGCACTCTTCAGTAGTAATTTTAGCCCACTCTTCCTGACAATAATCCTCCAATTGAATAAGATTCTTAGCATTCCTTTGCATTACCCTCAATTTTAATGTTCTCCAGAAATTTTCAATTGGATTAAGGTCTGGGTTTTCTGATGGCCACTCCAAAACATTAATATGATTGTCCTCAAGCCATTTCTTAGTCAGTTTAGCCGAATGCTTTGGGTCATTATCTTGCATGAACCACCAACGACGACCAAGTGAGAGCTCTTTAGCAGAGTCTTTCAGGTTTTCATCCAATATTTTAACATAATCTTCCTTTTTATGCTACCTGTGACCTTAACAAGTCGCCCTGGTCCAGAGGCAGCAAAGGATCCCCAAAACATCAAACTGCCTCCACCGTGCTTCACTGTGGGTATGGTGTTCTTAGGCAGGAAAGCCTCGCCAGATTTTCTGTAAATATAAGACACTTTATTATGGCCAAATAACTCTATTTTCGTTTCGTCAGTCCATAGAACACGTTTCCAGAATGCAACATCTTTATCAATATGACGTTTTGCAAAGGCTAGCCTTGCTTTCAGGTGCATAGGCTTCAATAAGGGAGTCTTTCTCGGACGACATGCTTTTAAACCAGCTCTCTTCAAAACTCTACCAACTGTATGTCGAGATACATTCACTCCAGAGGTGCCCTGTTCATCAACAATCTCCCCAACAGAGATCCTTGGGTTTTGTTTTACTTGTCGAACAATTTTCCGTTCATCTCTTAGGGAAAGAATCCTTTTTCTCCCTCTACCCTCTAAACTCATAACGTGGCCTTGCGATTTGAACTTGTTTATTATGGCTCTAACAGTGGATTTGGGAAGTAGCTTCTTTGAAATCTTATCATAGCCCTCCCCATTGGTATGGCATGCTACAACAAGCTTCCTGACGTCTTCGCAGTGTTCCTTAGTTTTAACCATGGCGATTGAAAATTATAATTTAGTCACTTATAATAGTTTAAATAAATCGCTATCTAAAAATTATCTGAAAAAAATTATTCACTTAATTAGCGTTAAACAAGCATAATATGGCTATAAAAAAGTTCAGAAAGCACGTAAACCGGAAATTGATTGATATTATACTGATACTAAAAGAAAAACAAAGCCGTGCCAATAATTTTGAACAAGGGTTTTTTGCAATTATGTTTGTTGTTCCTTTGTTATTTATGTTTTCTAAAATCCGATTGCTGCATCGGAAAGGCCAGTTAAAAATACATAATATACTTTGTTATTTTCTTTAATTTAATCCCTTTTTTAGAATTTATTAGACAAAATTTAACTTTTATTTTACCGTGCCAATAAATATAATCATCACTGTATATATATATATATATATATATATATATATATATATATATATATATATATATATATATATATATATATATATATATATATAATTATATATATATATTTGTATATTTTGGTGGCAGATTTTTATTCAGACACGTCTCCTTGGACACGATGGAGTTATTCTTTTTTCGGTTATTTTAATTTTGGTAGGCAGCTTACACAGTATGGCGTCCAAAGGCTGTGTTTCGGCCATATTGTTCTCATTGTCCTCAAGCGATTTCTATCGGTGCATCTATTATCTCCAGGAGCGATTGTTGTTTTCGTTTACATATATCGCTCGCTCTCGCTCTCTCTCTCTCTCTCTCTCTTTCTGTATATATATATATATATATTTATATATGTATGTATGTATGTGTGTGTGTGTGGGTGTGAAATATGTGTGGGAGAAGGTGTCAAACAATATACTCAACGCATTGTTGATGCACAGGCTAAAAATGCAGTATATAAGGTATTTATCTGAAATAAAATCGCACGTTTTATGTCACAATTAAAAAACTGCAACTTAGGGCGGGGGGGGGTCCTCGAGTCTTTATTTGTCAAGGGTTTCACAATTGTGTGGGCGCGAATAGTTTATATACCGCTAAGAAAAGTTAGGTTTGAAAACACTCTTCAATAATGTCTAAGCGGGTCTAAATTTTATTATACACGCTTCGCTGTTATTAAGTTTGGATTTCGAACTAAGCTCGATTATTTCCTAGTTAAACAAGTGAACTGTTTAGTAAAACATCACAATACTCGCATACAGAAGACTCCGTTTCTTTCCGTCTTTTTATGTTATTTTTCTTTAAGGTATTTAACGGTACGTTTAATATTGGGAAACGCAAGGTACACATTCTAGTATATATATATATATATATATATATATATATATATATATATATATATATATATATATATATATATATCGTGCGTAACCCTAAAAGATATACAAATTGCGTTTTGACCTTTTGCCACTATTTTTGCGAAATATTATATTGCTAACAATAAATGTTTCTGCATGTTCGTTTTTTTTTCTGAGCATAATTTTTGTTTTGAAAAATAATATTTTTAGTGTTAATTACGATTGCTTTCCATTGTTCGCCATATGCTATCAATAATCAACAGTTTACGTATTTGATATGGAGTTCTACGAAATCATGTATACATTCAATGTTTTATTTACAATACTTAAATGATAATTCATAATTATCAAAAAATTATCGTGTAAAATAATTGGTTGCATATTTACTGGAGTAAAAATGTATGCATTCTGTGTAACTGAGGAAAACCATCTTTAAAAGATATCACATAAACACTCCGTTGTTTTTAATAGAAACACACATTCAGCTTGATAAAGTAAACGACAGATATGTAGGTTGAGAAAGAAAATAAATAGTACGCGTTACTCCTGTTATAAACTATGCACTTATTCCAGTGAGTCTGCTGCGTGGCTGATGCTTAGTATTATTTTGCTAACAAAGTAAATAATGTCAGAATAACGAGAAGAATGTTATCAAAGCGATATAAATGTTTAAAGAGAAAATTAGCCATGTTAAACTACGCAACAATCATACTATGCTATGGTTTGCAATCAGACAAGTCCATTGAAAAATGTTGGGAAATATCATTGAATTCAAAGGCAGCGACTTCGGGTTTTTAATACTATTGTGAAAAAAAGCTTCCGCCGATTAAATATCCCACCAACGCCTTCTCGACTCAACGTTTTACAAAAGTGGATAGGGATTCATTATCCTTACTTAAATCTGGTTCTATTTTAAATATGTGTGTCAGCATAATATAAAATGTTTGGATAATACGCTGGACTTTAATTATATGCAATAGCTCCCTAGAATTTCTTTTCAAATAACATGGTGCTTTAGAACATGCCGGACTAGATTGGAGAATAACGACAACATCTACAGATATACCGTGTCATTTAGAGTGTTGATAAATCTCTGTACGTCGATTTACAAAAAGGCTTTGGGCTGTGTAGCTGGAAAGTAATGTATACTAGTTATTATCTATTCCTTCGCAATCTTTGATGGTTATATTTATCGATAACAATTAAATTAGCTTACCGGACTTTTGTCGGAAATTATTTCTGTAACTTCCTACCTTGTAAAACCGACTTCTTATCATTGCTTTCAAATCTCCATCAATATATGCACTAGCTTAAATCTAACATCCTTAAATATATTAATGGAACACTACGAAGTTCTCTGATTTTTCGGCTGAATAATAATAATAATACCTACCACATTCCTCCGCAAATCGGCGCTCTCTTGTAATCCAATGGTTTCCAACATTTAAATTCCAAATAGAACGCAAGACACACACTCCCTTCAGTTTTTTTAATGTGGAAAACATGTAATGGCTTTAAAACGAGTAAATATAATTTGTTTTCGAATATTCCTAGATCTTCCTTTATTTATGATTTAGTTTATATTACTCTCTAATACATTGTAGACGGATCGAATAGTCGCCTCTATTTCGATTAATATTTACTTGGTTTTTTTTCAACAAATTATATATATACACACACACACATATATATACATATATATATGGATATATATATGCATATGGATATATATATACATATATATATATATGGATATATATATATATATGCATATAAATATGTATATAGATATGGATATATATATATGGATGTATATGTATATATATGGATGTATATATATGGATATATATATATATATATATATATATATATATATATATATATATATATATATATATAATCCCTCTGTGTTAATTTCTGTGAGTTTCTTCCTTATATATTTAGAAACAGCTGGCACTTTTTAGCAAATATGAGACAATATGAAAATTAAATGTCTGGAAGTGGTCTTAGATATATTTTTACAGGAATGTATCCGATAAATAATGAAAATAAAAAAAAACACGATCGTAAAAATTGTCTTAATTTCTTAAAGGCAAACAATAATTAATCCAATTTATTTTTTTACGTTACAAACGCAAGAGAGATTACACAATCTCAAAAAATAATTTCTTCCTAAAAAAAAATAAAACAGAATTATTAACATATGTTAATAAAGTTCAGTTGTAGATCATTCAAATATAAATCGAATAAACACTGTTCAAGCCCTGACTTATGTCACCATATTAGTTTAATTTGTTCTTATAAATGAATTCAATTCACAATAAAAGAAGATATACCATTTTAAATAACCACACATTATTTATTGCTTTGCATATTTTAAAACAAAACAATAATAAGAAGCAACCTTTTTTAACATTCAACGCCCAAGCATCAGCTATTATTTATTTATATTTTTGTTTTTGCGAATTAGTCCACCCGGCAAATTATTTCTCATTATATATTACATAAATAAATATTGGTTCTATTAATAATACATACGTAATATGCAAAAATTACAAAATCATGTTTAAGGTTATTGTACGCTGGACAACGTCGGGCATCAAGCTAGTACATTATATATATATACATATATATATATATATATATATATATATATATATATATATATATATATATATGCGTGCGGGTGGGGGCAACCCGCTTTTCTTAATCGTAAAACACGCTTTAGTATGAGATTTTAATGTACTCACGTTTTGTACATCCATACTCCTATATTTTTTTGTGTGTATTGATGTTCATATTATGAACATGTGTTTATTTAAAAAGAAAAGATCCAGCTAATTTACATCTTCTTTGAAAAATTAATTTTAATTAATCTCTAGTTAACTATTACGTATTTTGATGCTGATGCAGATACTCTACATGATTTTTACTTGTGTATTATTTGTGTAAAAAGGAAAATACAGATCTCTTTCTATATATATAATTGCGTGCGTATATATATATATATATATATATATATATATATATATATATATATATATATATATATTGCAAAAAAGTTACCTGGCAAACCCCTCTGTCAGTTGTTAGTCTATAGACAAGAAAGTTAATATATAGTCGATTTTTGAACCTATGCGAAACATTGTATTTGTGTTTTAGCTGGGGAACATAGGGGCAAAAGTTTGAAAAATAAAGAAATAGAATTTCTCATCTGAGGTCGAATGATGGTATACAGATATGCATGCGTAATAGCTATTTGTTTTAATCTTTTGCACTGTAGGAAACATCTCTTCATTGTCCAGCCATTAATGTCAAAGAAAAGTAAGCTAAAAGTGTTGGTTTCGATTCGGGGTTGTGACGCACGTGTTATTTTTTAATAACTTTTAAAATCATTACTCTATATTTGGACCAATATAATATGATAATAAATACAAAATCTGTATTAATCGAAATATCATATTTAAGCTTATTTTACGATCTGGAAATGCCGGGCGGTTTGCTAGTATATTCCCTTTTCGTGATTTCAAACGTAAGAAGAAAAAGCATTTGGGTGCCATCAGATAGAATAGAAAACAATGCAGAAGTATTCAAAGCTGTTGACCTTACAATTGTAACCTTATGATTCGCATATAATGTTTAAAAATAAACTAACATTAATGCACTAAGTGTATAAGGAATCTTTATATTTTAACAATTTCTTGACAAATTAAAAAATATTTTAATCGAAAAAGACCCATGAAAACGGGCCATATAATTCCAATCATTTGATGTCCCTAACGCTGCTCTGTGACTTTTAATTTTAAAAGAAGAGTTTGGAAACGGCGATCCAGAAAGACAGAGAGTTATAGACCCTTAATACAGGGTGTTTCAAAAGTCTTGGAAACATTATGAGTTATTAAAAATCGTTATGTTCCCAAGACTTTTGAAACACCCTGTATATTAGATTTGAGATGAATAACATTGTAATCATCGCACATGAAGTTATAATTTACTCGCTTGTGGGGTGGGGGTGAAGAACGCGGCCTTGCTGATCTTAAAATACGCGTAAATATATTTTTGTTTGTTCAGATTTCGTATATATAATTATATAGTCGTAATTTTAAAGGTAAAAAAAGAAGTCTTTCGATTCGATCCGCTGGAATCGATACCGAGAGAAAACTGCAGCATTAAAAGATGGTGGCATTACCAGTGAACCAGCATGACATGCATACAGATGCGTTAAAATAATAATCAAATTAAGATGAATTTAAAAATATATATAACAGTTTTATTTATTTTATTTTCATTTTTGACTTGTTTAAACAATTTTAACCTGTTAAAATATTATGAAATAACGGCCCGTTATAAATCTAATCATTTGAGTTTCTTAAGTCTTCCTGTGATATTTAGTTTTGGGAGAGATAGAGTTTGAAAACATAGAGAAAGACCGATAGACATATAGCATTTTCTATATTTTTTTTTTGCCCAATCGTAAAATATCTTTAATATTATATTTTAATGGCCTATCTAAGTAGAGATAGAGTTTCAGAATATAACAGACAGAAATTTATATATATATATATATATATATATATATATATATATATATATATATATATATATATATATAATTTATATATATATATATATACATATATATATATATATATACCTACTTAATTTACTCACATAAAATTAATATACTAAAGTATAGATTTATGCGTAAACTTTAAGTAGGTACTTCAAATGTGCTCAATACGTAGGTAGAGCGAGTTAGTAAGTTATAAAATGTATATGGCGATTAAGCTACACTGAATATTCCGCGTTTCATCCACTCTAGGATTCTTCAGGCTTATGCACGAATTCTGTGGTTGTTTGCATATAAAAACGACAAACAACAACAGAATTCGCGCATAAGCCTGAAGAATCCTAGAGTGGATGAAACGCGGAATATTCAGTGTAGCTTAATCGCCATATACATTTTATAACTTACTATATATATATATATATATAAATCTGTCCGTCCGCCTGTTTTTCTCCATATTTTACAAGTGTGTCTCATCCGAAATGTCGCATAGTGGTTCTAAGGGCCTTCAATTATTTATTTCTTTATTGACCGGCATTTCCTGGGTTTTTTGCCGGTTCAAATAAATTTTAAGAAGTCAAAATTCAGTCAAGATTAGAAAAAAAAAACACTTATATTTTTTACATTCATCTTAGTTAATTTTTAATCTATTCATTGTTCATGTCACGTTGGTGACGTTACACACCAGCTTTTAATGCTCCAGTTTTTCTTTCGGTTTGGATTTTAGCTGATGGAACCGAATACCTTTTTTTTTCACCTTTGAAATCACCACTCGCTAATAACGTACACGAAATCTGAACACATTAAAATATATTCCGCCTCTTTTATCTCCTCAAATGTTTTCTAGCGATAATTTATATAGTGTTCCATTAGTTAAGGGCATAACCGAAAGTCACAAGGCGAAATGTCTAGACTATTATGCGGGTGTAACACTGTATGGATGCTATCTTGGCAAATAGTTAGTGACGGAATGGATTTGTAACTTCATTCTTGCCCTGGTAAAAATGCTATTAACCTGATTTGAGAGTGATGGCCTATTCCGATAAATATTCTGAACGCCCTTTAAATAACATATAATATTATTTGTTTACTATTCAATGAAAACCCAATCCATGCAGATTATTGCTGTGTTATCGAAAAAAGTGACCCTCGCAAGTTTCGGAGTGGATTTTATGTCTAGTTTTACATGGGTCTGGATGGTCCAGCATATCTTCTTTTTTTTTTTGACAAGGAAGTCACCACTTATCAAGGCCCGGAGGATACTCGAGGATAAAGGTTATTGCATGTACAGTAATCAATGAGATAATATCGTAGTAATCGGTAGTAATGCAGATTTGATAAAGTGTCATTACTTAAGGGGGCGGTACAACAGGAACTTGTTTATGTTCGACTTCAAGACATCCAAGTTGTAGTAAGGTGGGAAACAGGCACACGGAAGAGAGTTCCACAGGCGTTCACTCCTAAGAAATAAGCTCTGTTTGTGGAATCTACGTTTTGATTAAGGCACATATAAAGAGTGGGGAAATTACTGACAGTGGTTTCAGTTAGACGGGTGTATTTCGTAAAAGATTGGCGAGATGAGACCAGTGATTGGGGCTCAGACGAGCATTTCCAATGGAAATAACGATAAAACAACGACAGGCTCGCAACGTCCCATCTGTGGGAGAGAGGTTGTAGGGAAGAAAAACCGGCATCCCCCACTGGGCAACGAAGTCTATTTTGTACTCTGTCAAGGCAGGATAGGCTATTTTTAGCAGCTCCTGCCCAGATATGGCAGCAGTACTCCATTCTTGGACGCACTTGGCTTTTATATAGATAGAGGATTGCATCAGCAGTGAGATATCTACTGAAGCGGTAGAAGGATCCCACAATTTTTCCAGCGACCTTGCTAACAGATTTCATGTACGTGTTCCATTTCAGATCAAGAGTAAAAGTCAATCCCAGAAGCTTGTCCAAACATGGAGCCTTCCCAAGACGAGATCCATTCATTTCAACTGATGCCAGATGGGGAGCAGAGCGTTGATAATGTAAATATAGAAGCTTGGTTTTAGATGCATTAAAAGTAACCAGCCACCGCTTCCCCCATGTATCACCGGCTCGAGATCAGAGGAGAGACACCCAAAGAGAACTTTGTCATTTACGGCCTTTGAAGTGTCGCCATAGATGGTCGTATCATCAGCATAGATATCAACGAATGATTTAACTATGTGTTTTGGGAAATCATTGATGTAGATCAGGAAGATAATTGGGCGCATGCTGGACCCTTGAGTGGCAACAGCATTAATAATGTGGGCTTCTGATTTCTGCCCATCAACCACTATTTTACGAGCCTATCAGAGAGAAATGAGTTAATAATTGAGAAAATATTTCCAGTCATACCGTAGCTGGAAACTTTTTGGTGTAGGCCTTTATGACATACCTTATCAAAGGCCTTTGATATGTCAAGAGCAACTGCCTAGAAAAGAAGTATTTGTCAAGAGATTCACTAATTCTATGAGATATAACGTTTAGCACATCTTCTATATATCCAGCAGAATGGAAACCATATTACATGTCACTAAAAAGGTTATTTAAATATCTCTCTCTTACTCTCTCTCTCTTTCTCTCTCTCTCTCTCTCTTTCTTGGTCTCTGGCTCATTGCAGTAAATTTAGCTTCCATAGTATGTGACCGGATCTTAATTGATTAGCTCGACCATCTCCCTTCCGACAACCTATTTTATTTATCTTCTCTGAGCAGTCTTGCAACAAACTTCGTACACTTCTTTCGCATCTTAAGCTTCTTGCGAATAAGTGTGCGTGCAATTTTCACACTGGCATCAAACTGTGCCATTATTTTCTCTATAGACAACGACGACCCTAATCCATGAAATTATTTATTTGGTCAATCATTTCTCGAGTTCTGACATCCTGGATCTTTCCACAGCTCGCATCCTACCTCATAGACTCCCCATCCTTCTTTAAATCTATTATGCTACTTAAGATCACTCGATTCTAGCAAGAGGACACAAAAGTAGTCTGAAGCATTCCACAGGTTTTTGTCGCATTTTGTTTAATTTAGAAACGGTATTTTTCTACACATCCTTTTCGCTAAATTGCCCTTAGGTGTCGGATTGCGTTTTTAAAATTCACTAACTGTGACCATTAAATTTCAGTATGGTGTATTCTAATTCTTGCTTTGACTGTTCGTTATAACTTGAAATCATAAAAAATTAAACAATTAATTTAAACGATGTATAGCAATGAGATACTGAATTTTATAGACTCCTTTTAAAATGCATGTACAAAATCAGTTTGGAAACTCATCAAAGGAAGTTTGTATATTTTATTAGTGCTAAATATAAGAGTTCTCAATATAGATAGTGTAAGGAACTGATGGGAATTATAATATACTGATAATCAAACCTACAGAGCCATTCGAATGTTTGAAGTCATTAAATGCTTTTCTAAACAATGAATGCATTTTGTTTGAAACTTGCTGCCGACAAAAAATATTACTACTATTATATTCTTCCCCCGGTCTTCAAGTGAGAGAGGCATAATGAGTCTGACAGAAGTGACCAAAAAGTAGTCCGCATTTATGTGATTATGAAACCGACGCTACCGAACGTTGTTTACTTGTGTATCACACCCGCAAACACCCCCAGACCCCCCATATATATATATATATATATATATATATATATATATATATATATATATATATATAAACATATACATTTGTATGTGTGTCTATGGTTGAATGCAAGTGTCCGTTGTATCAATCGTTACTACTAAAAGTTTACTCAATCCCTTAAATAGGCTTGACGGTGTTGTATTCTTTTTATTTTTTTTGCTAAAATATACTATCCAGACAGAGGTAGTATTAGCATATTAATAACGCAGTCGGAAACTCTGTACGATGCGTATTTGTTAGGTGTCTGCCTAATGCGCAATAAAACAGCATGGCGCAGAGAGGAAGTCGATACGAATAGGGCAAACTACACGATAACTTTGTTTCCATAATCTAGCGTCGAACAAAGGCCAAGAGTAATGGTTATTTACCGGGTCTGATGGTGTTCCGCCTGGATGGCTCCCCATAAATCCTAAGATTAACTGCAAAGCTGTTTCTCGTCCTTCAGGGACACCGTGTATGAGATGTATTGCGCGAAATCATTAAAACTCTCAAAAAACGACTTAAAATCGAAAGGTCCAAACAAGTTTCTCTATAAATCATATTTAATTTTTAAATGTATAGTTAAAGAGATTACAAATATATTTAAGTTAAAAAACGGCTTTCAAAAATATATCTTTAATACATAGATGTATATATGTATACGTTAATATTTTCACCATGTTTAGAAATATATTGTATCATTTATAATATTGTGACTGCAGAAATTACCCTTTGAACCAAAGTATCGTAGGTTTGCAATAATAGATGCCACATACTAATGCATTACGTCTAGGCTATTAGTCACTATTTCATGTACTTTTTTAACACAATGTTAGACAAATGAAGCAGTTGTGATAAAATGCTACATTGCATCCTATGAGCAATATCATAACAATCACGGCATATGATAAGAAAGTGGTCCCTATTTTCTCTCCAAATATTTAGTCCTACCGCTGCTACTAGTTGACACCGGGCCTTATTCTACATTTTCATACGGTATTTTATTATACTTTACCGAACTGATTATTAGCTACGTACATATATACTCTTTCCTATTCGCCGATTAAAATGCATTTCTATTCTGTATCTTAATGGTGATTTCGTGTTTCTAATGTTTATATAAAAAAGAATATATATATATATATATATATATATATATATATATATATATATATATATATATATATATATATATATATATATGGAGAGAGAGAGGTCGAAAGGGAAAGAGAAGGAGAATAAGAGGAAGAGAGAAATTAAAAGGACCATACCGAGTTACGTGTTCATCAACATTTCCTCTTTATTACGAGACTTCCTCTGGATGAATGAAATTATGAAAACATAAATTCTCGAAATTAATCTTTAACAGCGAATGGGGAATCAAAGGGCGATCGGATCAAATAGATACATCGAAATTGAAACCCTCACTATTGGACTAAAATTAGCAACCGGCATACATTCGAATATTATGACTAACATAATTCTAAATAATTCCAAACCTGAAGACAGAGATTTAAAAAAAAAAAACTTTCACGCGGGCTGTTATTTCAATCGCATCTACCCTTCTCGATAAAACTCTACTGCAAAAGAGATACATACATGCCCTGAAAAACCTTGCGAGTAACAAGAACACTATTATATACCAAGCTAAAAAAGTTGCTAGTATAGTAATATTTGAAAATACACATCTGTGTTTAGACAGAGGCATATATACTTACAGTGATTTAAATACAGTAAATAATGCTGCCACTTTCAACAAATCTTTAACAAATTATAAAAAGCAAAAATATTTGGACTTCATACTTTGAATAAACCCCAACATTCACTCATTTTTATTGGCTCCCCAAACTCACAAGCCAAATATACCTATGCACACCATAATATATGGCATAGATAGTGCAGCAAACAAAATTGCACGAGCCATATCTAGTATATTTACTCTACTACTAGAAACTATCAACACCTCCCACATAAAGAAGTCCCAAGATTTACTCAACAAGAAAAAACATTATTATACATAGCAAAACTATACACAACTGATATATATCATTATTATATAATAATGTCCGGATTAAAAATGTTAAAATCTTCTCCATAAACACCTAAAAATATAAAACATTAACTCACTATTTTCTCCCGAAAGTTTTATAAAAGTTATCAAACTTATAACTGACATAATTATTTTAAATGCTAAAGTATTTTCTACAAGAAAATTTCGTTTTTCCTATGGGTAATTCTCTCATTATTATATGCACTTGCCTTTTCTTAGACTTTCTAGATTCTGGTTATTTCAAATTTCGATTACCTCCAACACAGAATATTTTAGACACATTGATGACATTTTAATTTTTCTTCCTGAAAACACGCACATAGATAACCTTGAAAAGAGATTAGACAATCGAGCCCTCCATAAATTTAATTTATGAAACAGAAAACAATAATCTATTACCCTTTCTAGAAATAGTTATTATAAAATCCAATAGTAATCTATCCTTCAAAGTTCACAGAAAATGCCAATAAGGATTTCTACTCACACCGTAATAACTAAATAAAAACAAGTATAATTATTGCTTTCTTTCTACCCGCATTCAGAATTTACAGTGTAGAATATCTGGACGAAAAATTCGAACACCTCACAAACACTTTGAATACCTTCAATATTCGACATATTTCATATTGAATGCTAACCCATAGACCACACAAATATTTCTCTGGATAAATAAACAAAAATCATATACACCAAATATTTCTCTTATGAACAGACATCTATTTAACCTACACACACTAATTATAAAATAAATTTGCAACACACTAAACAATCTAGGAGTTACAGTCATATAAACCATATGGCACCCATGACACTAATTTGAAAGAAAATCTCACAAAACAAACCAGTTTCCAATGCAGGCATATACACTGTTCATTGCCAAAATTGCCATCATAGATACGCGGAAGCCCCGTGTAAATAAGAAAAAAAATGCTTAATGAACATAAAAAATATAAAAGAAATAGCAATTATTCTTTAATTCATAAAACCATAATTATATATTTGACTTTAAGCAAGCAAAAAAGTAAAATGTATTTCAAATAAATCGCGCCGGAGACTTCTTGAATCAGGGCTTATCACAAATTAAAACACAATTAAACACTATGGAGGTTTCTATGATGAAACGATATTAATAATTAAAATTAATTTAATTGTAGATACAGGTTAACCTTTCACACCATAGAAACGCCTATAATAATTAATTCATATACTCTCAATCAATAAATTACATAAAAACACTCATTTTCATATCAGTTACACGGCTATATTTGAATGCTAACAGATATATTTTCCTAGACACCATACTAAGTTCATTATATCTTTGTAAAAAGATATGAACGGCTATTTTACGTTATTAACCTCCGTCTCTTTAACCATGCAGGCACCCGCTTTTTTTAATGTTACGTGAACCATTTAAGATCAGAAGTAAAGGCTAGGGCCAGAAGCTTGTCAAAACATGGAGCCTCCCCAAAACGAGAGCCATTCATTTCAATTGATGCCAGAATAGCCTCGGAGCATTGATGATGTAAAGATAGACGCTTGATTGTAGATGCATTAAAAAGTAACTAGCAACCTCTTTCCCCATTGCACCACGTGCTCAATATCAGAGTAGAGAGGATGAGAGAGGACTTGACCGTTTTTTTGGTTTCTGATGTGACACCATAGACGGTAGTGTCGTCAGCAGAAATGTCCACAAATGATGTAAGGATGTGATTTGGAAGATCATAAATGGAGATCAGGAAGATGGTTGGGCCCGAGATAGACCTCTGAGTGACTCCAGCATTACCACTGATTTCTGTCATTCACCTATCAGTGAGAAATTATGTAATTATTGAGAAAACATTTCCTGCTATACCACAGCTTGAGATCTAGCGAAGTAGATTGTTATACCATACCTCATCAAAGACCTTTGATATATAAAGAGCTATTGCTCTAGAAAGTAAGATTACGTCGAGAGATTCGCCAATCAGATGAGATATCTTTGTAAGCAGGTGAAATTAAATAACATCATTGCTTTATAAACCGATATATTATTCACGGTGGGATAAAAAACATTTAGAATTCCTTTTCTTCTTCTTCTTCTTCTTCTCATATATATATATATATATATATATAAATAGAGAGAGATACATTGATAGATAGATAGATAAATAGATATGTGTTTGTGTGTGTGTATGTGTGTGTGTGTGTCGGGGAGTGTGTGAGTATGTTTGCGTGTGTGTTTGTGAGTGTTCTTTTCCCGATTGACACGTTTAAAGATGTACGGTAACGGGAGTAATAACACCAATTCGAGAGACTTCGTTGTCTCAATATATGATCTTCAATGTACTGTCGCCGGAAATTCAATCATGAATATCTGCTTCGCATACATGTCAACTAGTATAGATTCTTTCGTAGAACATTTCACTGTCTACATCTGCAACAGGTAGAAAAGCATTTAGGCATAAAACAGAAATCGTTATTTGGATCAAATTTGGATATATATATATATATATATATATATATATATATATATATATATATATATATATATATATATATATATATATATATATATATACGTAGCATTCACACTGAGGAAGATCGGAGAATTGGTCGAAAATTATGTGCTTTTGAAGGAAACATTCTTGTTTTTTTTTCAAAAGACTTTTTGTATTCCTACACGTCAACACACAGGAAATAAATACAGAAAAGATGTAGACATTCATATATTTTTCGTATTGATTTTTTATTCATACATATTTATATATATATATATATATATATATATATATATATATATATATATATATATATATACTAGCAATCGGTGCCCGGCGTTGCCCAGGTGTTTTGAAGTGTATGCGGAGAAAAAAAAACGGTCAATTTTGTTAAACTTTGACCCCTATTATGACCTCTTAACATTTATTGTTTAGGGATCAAGTAAAGTTAATAAGTTAGATCCATGTCCATGGAATATATATCTAAAATATCTTGTGTTTAGATCATAAATTGTAGGAGGAGTTTGGTAGAGTTCTGAAAGGTAAAATTGTTGAATATTGACCAATTAATCGCCTAATTTCTGTCGAAAACCTATCACATCGATTTTCCCAAATTTCAGTACCCTGTATATCAAATTTCGAATCTGTAGGCTTAAAATTGACACACAGACACTATCACTTATATATATATATATATTATATATATATATATATATATATATATATATATATATATATATATATATATACACTTTAACATCATATATATAAGGATAATAGTACGCCATATATATAACAAAATACTATTATTTACTGAAGTGAAAGGAAAACCCGGGGGAACTTTACCCAAAAATAAATCTATATTTTTTTGTGTGTATTGATAGTCTTATCAACACCCCTTTTTCTATTTATTTAAAAAGAAAATACAACTTTGTTATTTATGAGTCGTGGAATTGCATTCATCTACAACAGATCTAGCTAATGTGCATATTTTTTATCGTTTTTAATTAATTCATATTAGTTTTTTTTTCGGTTCTCTTATACGATGATCATCTTTATTAAACTACTAGCAATCGGTGCCCGGCGTTGCCCAGGTGTTTTGAAGTGTATGCTGAGAAAAAAAAGGTCAATTTTTTTAAACTTTGACCCCTATTATGAGCTCTTAACATTTATTGTTTAGTGATCAAGTAAAGATCCATGTCCAAGTCATCCGTATCTAAAATATCACGTGTTTAGACCCTAAATTGTAGGAGGAGTTTGGTAGAGTTCTCAAAGGTCAAATTTTTGAATATTGACCACTTAATCGCCAAATTTTTGTCGAAAACCAATCACATCGATTTTCCCAAATCTCAGTACCCTGTATATCAAATTTCGAATCTGTAGGCGTAAAATTGACAGAGCTTAAGCGTAGGGAAATGCACACAGACGCACAGACACACACGGACACTATCACTTGTATATATATATATATATATATATATATATATATATATATATATATATATATACATATATATATATATAAACATAAACATTCTATATATAAGGATAATAATACGTCATATATATAACAAAAGACTATTATTTACTGAAGTGAAAGGAAAACCCGGGGGAACTTTAGCCAAAAATAAATCTATATTGTTTTGTGTGTATTGATAGTCTTATCAACACCCCTTTTTTCTATTTATTTAAAAAGAAAATACAACTTTGTTATTTATGAGTCGTGGAATTGCATTCATCGACAAAAGATCTAGCTTATGTGGATATTTTTTATCGTTTTTAATTAATTCATATTAGTTTTTTTTCGGTTCTCTTATACGATGATCATCTTCATTTAACTATTACGTGTAATTATATTCATACAGATATTCTATATGATTTATATTTGCGTAATATTTGCGTAAAAATGAAGAAAATCAAATTTACTGTGTGTTTATCGTGTTGCCATAACAACGTGACGTCGCCAAGGACGGTAGTGGGCGTGAGTGTGTGTGCGTGTGTGCACGTGTTTTCGTACTGTGTTTATATTATGCATATTAGTTCGTATCTTATGAACTTTTTCGAATCTATGTGTACAGTAATACAAGCCCGTTTTTCGAGCTGAATAAATATATTACATTGAATAAAAACACGAAAAATATATCCAGTTTGGAAGAAAAGTAACTTATCTTGCCTTTGATAAAATTTTTTTGTTATATATTTGTTTTTGACAACTTTTTCGAATCTATGTGTACAGTAATACACACCCGAAATGAAAAGACCACGAGTGAACGACCGTTTTTTTTTAGTTTAGTTTCATATATATATATATATATATATATATATATATATATATATATATATATATATATATATATAATTATATATATATATATAAGTATTTTTAAATTTTATCGTTCTAGCTTTAAAAAAAATTTAAAAATTTTATCAAAAATAAGTATTTTTAAATTTTATCTTTCTAGCTTTGAAAAAAAGTTTTAAAATTTAATCAGCCGGCATAATTTATTTTTAAATATTGAAAAATTTCAGGAAAATTAATTTTTGCTAGATTTTCAAAATATTGTTTTCGTGTTGTGTGTACGTGTATGCGGCTAGCACCAGATTGGCGGTCGTGATGTGGGAGTTTGGATTGTGAGATTGTGTAAGTTTCGTATTTTTTTTAATTTGTAAATAACAAGTAAGGAAAAAATTAAACCCTTCCAAGATGGACAATAAAGAAAGCCATAATATTTTATGGTAAAGGTAAGAGCGTAGGAACCATAGTTTTTTTAAGGAGATGTGATTATTGGATTAACCAATCAGAAATCGGCTGTGGCACACACATCTCTTTTTTATAGATATATAGATTACGTGTAATTATATTCATACAGATATTCTATATGATTTATATTTGCGTAATATTTGCGTAGAAATGAAGAAAATCAAATTTACTGTGTGTTTATCGTGTTGCCATAACAACGTGACGTAGCCAAGGACGGTAGTGGGCGTGAGTGTGTGTGCGTGTGTGCACGTGTTTTCGTGCTGTGTTTATATTATGCATATAATTTCGTTTTTTATCAACTTTTTCGAATCTATGTGTACAGTAATACAAGCCCGTTTTTCGAGCTGAATACATATGTTACATTGAATAAAAACACGAAAAATATATCCAGTTTGGTAGAAAAGTAACTTATCTTGCCTTTGATAAAATTTATTTGTTATATATTTGTTGTTGACAACTTGTTTGAATCTATGTGTACAGTAATACAAACCCGAAATGAAAAGACCACGAGTGAAATTTTAAAATTTTATCGTTCTAGCTTTAAAGAAAGTTTTAAAATTTTATCAAAAATAAGTATTTTCAAATCTTATCTTTCTAGCTTTAAAAAAAGTTTTAAAATTAAATCAGCCGGCATAATTTATTTTTAAATATTGAAAAATTTCAGGAAAATTAATTTTTGCTAGATTTTCAAAACATTTTTTTCGTGTTGTGTGTACGTGTGTGCGGCTAGCACCAGAATGGCGGACGTGATGTCGGGGATTGGATTGTTAGATTGTGTAAGTTTCGTATTTTTGTAATTTTTAAAAACAAGTTAGGAAAAAATTAAACCCTTCCAAGATGGACAATAAATAAAGCCATATTATTTTATGGTAAAGTTAAGAGCATACGAACCATAGTTTTTTAGGAGATGTGATTATTGGATTAACCAATCAGAATTCGTCTGTGGCACACACATCTGTTTTTATAGATATATAGATATAATGTTAAAATACAAGTACGCTTCTAGGATAGTGATTTAAAGGTTATGAGGGTTGTTCGAAGCATGAAAAACAATGCACATTTTTGTATATATTTTTATTGTTATTTTTTATATTTCAAGCTGACGTACCTCCGCTCTTCGTCACAAAAAAGTATCGAAATGAAAAAAAAAAGAAAACCGTTGAAAGAACTGGAGATTAGTAGCGTAGACAGCGTTCATTCCTAGCAATCATGTTCGAAAACATTCACGTGAATCATTTGCGCCGTTTGTGGAAAAAGATGGATTTTTTTTTAAATATTTTGTTTAATGTTGCAACGTAAAAGTGTTTAATTCAAACCGCACAAATGAGACGCAATATATTTCAATATGTATAATGGCATAGAAATAAAATTGTTAAAAGGTTAAAATAATGTAATTATTAGTTATGAAACATAATAATAATAATAATAATAATAATAATAATAATAATAATAACATTAATAAAAATACTGAAGAGGGCAGAGTTAGAAACAATGTCAGCTTTTTTAATGGGGAGTAAATTCCGTCTCAATAAAGATGGGACGAACATAGATAAATAAATAAATCAATGAACATTACTACTACTACTACTACTACTACTACAAATAATAATAATAATAATAATAATAATAATAATAATAACAATAATAATAATAATAATAATAAAATCAATAAAATTAATATTAAGACATAATTAACAGAGAATACAAATAGTCTCAGTCCTGAAGGAAAATTGGCTCTGTCCACAAGGAATTCTCATACATAAACCGAGAATATTATCAGAGAAGGTACTTACATGTATATGCTTTAGGCGCGAAAGGCGATCGGTGTGTATTGATTATAATGACAATATTTTTAAAATATTATTATTATTATTAACCTTAATAATAATAATAATAATAATAATAATAATAATAATAATAATAATAATAATTATAATAATAATAATAAAAATAATAATAATAATAATAATGATAATAATAAAAAACACAATAACAATAGTATAAATAATAATATGTATATTTAAACCATATACCAATAGTAGCTTTTACATAAAAAAAATGTGTATAAGGGTACAAGTGTATATATATATATATATATATATATATATATATATATATATATATATATATATATATATATATGTGCAAGCACAATTAAAACCCATATATACGCATACATACTAGGACACAGTCATATCCAACGACCATATGTATATAATATATGCAGCCCCTATATATAATGCATATATAAATAATAATATGGATGAACAGATACGCAAGCATGCACACACATACACGCGTATATATATATATATATATATATATATATATATATATATGCATATACATGTATATATATATATATATATATATATATATATATATATATATATATATATATATCCATACATCTATATGCACACAATGACATGTACAGGTCCAGGCATGCATCCGTGAACCCATATGCATACATACATTCATGCACACATACCCATATGCGCATATGTACACAAGTACCATATATTCACATGAGCACATACACATGAATATATATATATATATATATATATATATATATATATATATATATATATATATATATATATATATAAGCATGAAACAAAATACAAGGGCATGTAATGAGCAGGAACGTACATACACACACACATATATATATATATACACAAATGTATATATATATATAAATGTATGTATATATACAAACAATATATATATAAATATATATATATAACTACTTCATTTACTCACATAAAATTAATATACGAAAGTATAAATTCATGCGTAAACTTTAAGTATTTACTTCAAAATTTCTCAATAGGAAGGTAGAGCTTGTTATTAAGTTATAAAATATATATAGCGATTAAGCTACACTGAATATTCCGCGTTTTATCAACTCTAGGATTCTTCAGGCTTATGAGCATAAGAGAAAGAAAATTAAAACTGTGCATTGAAATTAGAATCCTAATGTATTGGTCGACTTAATACTCCAAAAACAATAGATTCTGATTGATTACAGTTTTAATTTTCTTTCTCTTAATAAGGTCTACTCTTTATTGCGTATTGAGGTGTTTTATTCAGTTGTGATTTAATTATTTATATTAACACTGTTATTCATGTTTATTTGAAGTTTTCCCTTGCGTGTATCAGATAATTATTACATCCCTTTTATTACATTACTTTATATATATATATATATATATATATATATATATATATATACATATTTACATATATATAGAAAGAGAGAGAAAGACAGAGACAGAGAAAGAGATAGAGAGAGAGATATGTGTGTGATATTATATATATATATATATATATATATATATATATATATATATATATATATAATTCTGTAAATGTCTGAGGAACTACAGACGGCCCCCCAAAAAACGGCTAGGTAGCTGAAAAAATAATGTAACTTAACTGAAAGATACGGTAATAAAAAAGAAAACGTGTATATATATATATATATATATATATATATATATATATATATATATATATATATATATATATATATATATATATATATATATGCGTGCCCATTTGGAAAATCCATGTGCTGTATGTCCTCTTCGTATATCTCAGCATTGATTCTGGTAAGTTTTGGGCCTCAGCTTGCCACTGAAACTAAGGAGTACAGGTTCAGACGTGTTGTATTTAGAACATGGTCCAGCAGTTGGTTACAATCACGCAATGAGCTACCAATCCAGGGGTGCCTATTTTCTCTTGTGACTGAATATATATATATATATATATATATATATATATATATATATATATATATATATATATATATATATATATATATAGTAAGTTATAAAATATACATGGCGATAAAGCTACATTGAATATTCAGCATGTCATCCACTCTAGGACTCCTTAGGCTTATGCAAGAATTTTGGTACTTACAGGAAAAATCCCTATTTAACCTCTTGATTACCCGTTCCTTTGTGTTTGCTATTTAGCGTAGATATCTAGTGTCTTGACCTGTTTTAAATTCAGTTAAGTTTTTTTTTTTATTGTAGTTATTAGCGTTTGGTTGCTCATCAATACTTTTTGTACGGCCATTTTTTAGTGCTGTTTCATACATATTGGTTGATCTGTTAAATACATTTTCATCGCTTTGGTTATTGCTGAGTCTACCTATGATCGAGCTAGAAATCTGTTTTATAATTGATGGTGGGTGATGTGACTGAGGGTTTACGTATATTGGATTAGCGTTAACTTTTAAGTAGGGTTCAAGTGTGATTTAATCTAAATTTAACGTGACGTCCAGGAAGTTTGTTATTTTTATATTACCTAATACGTCTACTTTTATGCCTACTTTTTTCAGTTCCTTGTGTATGATTGTCCTAAAGTTATCTCCTTGTCTTTGTTAGAGTCTTTTATTATAGCTAGTCTATCATCTCTATATAGGTCGATATTCGTAGCATCAAATATGCTTGTGAGGGTATAGAATGAATACTCCCACAAGATCTGGTTCCTCTGCACGACCCCGGGCACCAATCGCCAAATCAAACGAATTTGTCATTTTAGTTTTTATCCATTGATTATTGTTATTTATTAGAACTGATTTTCTACAATTTTAATAATGTTGATTTCTTTCGAGAATATATCATTGTATGCCTCGGCAAATTCTAGGACAATGTTGAAAAGTTCTTCGGATATCAAGGGATAGGAGTCTATGATGTCGAACTGTATAAACGTACATTAATTTTTGTTTTCTACATTTTTAAACCAAGTGATTGCTTCGGTAGTATTTGCCCACTGGTTTAATTCTAGGTCTTGTTTGATTTTGTTTGTTTTTTTTACTCTAGAAAGTATGGCTTAACTAATTCTACCTATTTCTGGATTAGTTGGATTTATCAAGCGGGTGCTGGGATTATTATTGAAGTCACATTTGTGGTCTTTGAGCAGAATGCATCCCTCTCTAGGTTTCAATTTGCCAACTTTATCGCTAATTTTTATTCATCGGTGATTTGTTTACTTTCAGTATTTATTATATCTATGTAGTCGCGTTCGTTTGTATGCAATTTTTTAAGGGTTTTTTTGTAATGTTTTCTGTGATTATTTTGTTATGTTCTTGTTCATCTATTCTATAAAAAATTCTAGTTTTATCTGCTTTTACAAAGATTTAATTAAGCATAAATTAATACTTTCGTATATTAATTGATCTGAGTAAATGAATTATATATATATATATTTATATAAATGACTTTGTTAGTAAAATAACATTTATCATCATTGTGTGCGTCATATTTAGCTTTTAGACACATTTCTAATTCTTGCTAACGAAAAACAATTTCATGGATCGCGTTGTCCAGTTATTTAGTGTCAGAAAGTCGAATAACCGATTTTCTTTTCCCTACTATTCGTTGGAACATGAATACTGATTTATTGCATAGAAAGCTATAGACGCGTCACATGATCCTTTCGTCTCACAGACACATAAACATTCTCTCTCATAGACTTTTTTTTATATCACACACACATATGTACTAATCAGAGTAAATGCATCTGAACATTGTAAGCGGATATATTTTAGTGACTGATTTGATTGCGGGTGGATGTTAGGATTTGCTTAAGCAGTAAAATTAGTATTTTTAAGTGGTATGTTTATTTAATTATGTTCAAAAATATTTATAAAATACAGCACCTTACTACAAACGATGGGCAATTTTGGCCAACTCATCAGAGATGTGCTGATAGTTCTTACACTATTATGTAAACATGCATTTACTGTAGACTGTTTTATGTAAGTTAGGTGCATAAAAGGGATTTACTTAC
>NC_136490.1:101959292-101984292 GCF_053919585.1 Euprymna scolopes | reverse complement strand
CATATATACATGAGCGTATGTTTGTACTAGAAAGGTCTGTTTAACCCCCTCCCTTACCGTTACCCTCTACTGTCCAACGACCTGGCATTAAACTCAAGGCAGGAGCCCATAGAGGGAAAAGAATTAGCACACTCGTGACAGAAAACTCTTTTAAAGAAACGAACATAATGTGCGTTTATGTCTATATAAATAAATAAATAAAAATAAATAAGAACGAAATTGACAACAAAAGAAAATAGGCTCGTAATGGAATGCTATTGTAGAAGACATCCTAAATATAGATATGAATGTTATCGGAAAAGAATGAAAGAATTATGGGACCTATCCGGTGACTACCATACGACAGAACAAAGAATTGCGAACCAAGCAAGCAAGGTTGCCTCTCTAAACTAGAACTAACAGAGATTTAGCGATAAATAAATGATGAAATTGAACAAGAAGCATCCCCCAACGAAACAGCACGTAGAGCAACCCCACAAGTTGAAGCCTCACGAGTAAAAACACCAAAAGCCGAGGGCCAACAAAGAACGAAGTCTACAAACGTGGAAACCGAGAACAATGAAACAGAACTAACAGAGAATGAAGCAAATAAAATAAATAAAATAATACAGCTGATGAACCAGGAAAAACAAAGCTCCAATTAAGGAGCCAAGAGCTGAAGAAATTAAAAACACAAACAGATAAGGTAAACAAACTCCTCCAACATATCCCAACAAATACAATCACAGACTTAAAAAACCTGATTTACGCAGCGCGAAAATCGTAAGTATGGAACTCAAATCAGAAAAAAAAACAACGGGGGACACGCGGACCGACAAAACCTGGATGGGAAATAAGACTAAAAAGCCAAATACACAAACACAAAAAAGAAACCAAAATGGTCAACAGGAAGGAAGCAATGTGGAGAAAACGGAATATTGGAAATGGAACTGACAGGGAGAGACTAAACAAGAAACATAAAGAACTGGACCAAAAAATAAAAAAAAACGAAGCTAGATGTAGACGATATAGATATAAATATGAACAATGGAAACAATAAAGAAAATTTGAAACTAATGAAAGCCAATTCTACCAAAATGTGAACGGAGGAAAACATCCCAAAACAACCAAATCCGACAGAAACAAAACTCTACTGGAGTAAAATATGGAAAGAACGACGAAATCACAATAGAAATGCCGAGTAGCTGAAAGACATGAAATAAGAGTTACAACAAATAGAAGAAATCAGCAATGCACCCCTAAAAGAAAACCATAGGAAAAATGGCAAACTGGAGAGCACCAGGGCATGATAGGATACATGCATACTGGTTCAAAAAATTCCCAACCTTACACGGAAGGCTAGCCCAAAATCTGAGAAGATATATACAGGAAGTAAGCGTACCAGACTGGATAACAAAAGGTAGAAGCATACGGCTACAGAAGGACACGGAGAAAGGAACCGTCCCTAGCAACTATAGGCCAATCACGTGCTTACCAACTATGTGGAAGATACTGACAGCACAACTGAGGCAACAAATATAGCATTCCCTTAATAACCATGGACTCATCCGTGAGGAGCAGACAGGATGCCAAAAAGGAAAAAGAGAAACACATGACCTGTTATATATAGATCAAAAGATCCTAAAGAGTTAAAAATGAGAAGAAAGAATTTAGCCATGGCATGGATAAACTACAAAAAAGGATACGACAGGATCCCCCAAGTATCGATAATAGAATGCCTAAAAACGTATAAAATATCAAGCGGGATTACCAAAGTAATAGAAAATGCAATGAAAACATGACGACTGGAATTGGCAGCTGATGGACAACACATAACAGAAATTAACATACAAAGAGGAATCTTCCAAGGAGACTCACTATCACTACTACTGTTCAACATAGTCATGATGCCCTTGAACAGTATTCTGAGAAAGTGCCAAGTCGGATACAAGTTCTCCACTGCAGAGGAAAACATGAACGACCTGATGTACATGGACGATCTGAAACTTTTTGCAAGGACCGAAAAGGAGCTAGAAACACTAATTAACACTACCATGATCTTCAGCCAAGATATCCAAATGAAATTTGGAATGGAAAACTGCGCCCAACTAGTTATGAGAAAGGGAAAACTGCAAACGATAGAAGGCATGGGACTACCCAACCAAACGGAAATGAGGGCACTAGGGCAGCGAGACGACTATAAATACTGGGGAATTCTGAAAGCGGGCACCATCAGAGCAACAGAAATAAAAGAGAAAATTGGAAAAGAATACCTCAGCAGAACAAGAAAACTCCTGGAAACGAAATTATATAACAGAAACCTAATAAAAGGTATAAATGCATAGGCATTATCATTAGTAAGATATTATATGGTGGACAAAAGAAGAACTGAGACAACTCGACCAGAAAACCAGTAAACTCATGACCATGCATAGTGCACTACACCCAAAGAACGATATTGACAGACTCTACATGAAAAGGAAAGTCGGCGGAAGAGGACCGATCTTTTTATAAGAATGTGTAAAGGACACGAAAAAAGAACTAGAAAAATACATAATGCAAAACACTGAAAAGATTATTATGGCAGCGAGAGACACTGTAAAAAACAACAAAACAGAAACAGAGAGACAAACGACAAAACAGAAAAAGAGAAATGGGAAGAGAAACAAATCTACGGAAGATTCAAAACAATGACAAAAGATGAGAATAACGAAAACACCTGGGCATGGATGCGAAAAGGACAAATACACCGAGACACTAAAACTGAATCTCTAATAACTGCAGCACAAGATAACTCGATAGAACCAACCATATCAAAGCAAAGATAGATAAAACACAAGAAAACAGCAAATGCATGCTATATGGACAAAGAGACGAAACGATAAACCATATAGTAAGTGAATGCAGCAAACTGGCCAAAAGGAATACAAAAACAGGCATGACCAAGTGGGGGTAGCGGTGCACTGTGAATTTTGCAAACGACTGCATTTTGAGCATACAGACAAATGATACAAGCATAAACCCGCAACAGCACCCGAAAACGAGAACCACAAAATCCTATTGGACATACAGACGGACAAACCCATCGAAGCAAGAAGACCAGATGTCGTAATAATGAACAAGAAAGAAAAATCCTGCTAAATCATAGACATTGCTGTCCCAGATGACCACAGCTGATTACAGGGAATGAAGAACCCCGAAGCTGCATATCTACAAGTTCTACACCCCCATCATGCACACCGCATTGCTTCATCGCCGTTCCCCCCCAATAAAAAAGTGATACCAAAGAGCCCAGACGGGTCAAGTAGGACTGAAAGACCGAGCAGCAAGCGCTAGCCAGACCTCCGCTGCACAAGCGCAAAGAGATCTGGGACCTTGGGGATGCTGAGTGCCACTCAAATTCCAGTATAAACCAACGTCCACTACCCGCGAGAAATCAATGGTAAGGGGCTGTTGCGGTGATACAAATTCATTTGCAAATGCTATCGAAGGAGGTGGAAGGACCTGGCCGTCTGGGGAGACATTTTGTCACTCAGCTTCCAGAAGACACCACACGGTTCCAATTAGATCGTTTGTTGACTTGTGTGAACGCTCCACGTGAGCCAATAATACTAATACTAATACTAATACTAATACTACTAATAATAATAATAAGAAGAAGAAGAAGAATTTCCAACTAAGTGTTTCCAGATAAGATGGGGGATTTTAATATTTTACTGCATCTTTTCTTAATTTCAAATTACAATAAGATTACCAAGTACACTTTTTTCTATATTCTAAATATTTACATTTAAAATTGTTATTTATTTTATTGAAATTACCGCAGTACTAATGTTATATGAGCAAACGTCAATATATCTATAATGGAATGACTTATTTATAAATACTAGTTTTAATTCAAAAAATATTTATCATTATATTATTAGTGTTGCGATCGATGATTTAAAATAAAAAGGAAAAAAATATAGTAATCGTTTGGTATCAAAAAAGAGAATATTTTTTCCGCTTTCGCTACAGATTATGATCACCCAACTTTTTGATAGTTCCGAGGGGCCATTGTGAATCTGACTAATTCCCTGAACATAATGTTACATTAGATAACAATGATCTCTTAGTTTTTTATATATTGTCCTTAGTTCATTTGGTGCAATGATTATGATTGTAAGTTTTGTAACTCTCTTCGCAAAAACTAAAAAAAAAAACACTCTCCTTTATATTTAATAAATAAAATATTTTTAAAAATATGTTATTGTCGTTAACACTATTCAAATACACTTAGTTGTTGTGCATTAGAAATTTCTCATGCATTCCACATCATTCTCCAGTATATCTACGTACTAGAGATGGAGGTGTGCAGAAAATATATCCGAACAGACCAGTTTCCACAAATCTCCTAAATTTCAGTAGTAATGATTAATCCAATTTTGACTCTTGAGTAGCAATACAATTTTGACTCTTGAGTAGCAATACAATTTTGACTCTTGAGTAGCAATACAATTTTGACTCTTGAGTAGCAATACAATTTTGACTCTTGAGTAGCAATACAATTTTGAGTCTTGAGTAGCAATACAATTTTGACTCTTGAGTAGCAATACAATTTTGACAAGTTTAATTCAGCCGACTGTAATTAATTTCACACAGATACGGACACACATATATTTGTGTGCTCATGTGTGTCTGCGTGTGTGAGAGAAGGCTATGTATAATGGACATCTTAATTTGCCCTTCTTCTACAAACATGAAATTCAGCAAATTACATTAATTTTCTAACATATCCAAAAAATTCTATACATATGTGTGTGTTATGTGTATGTGTATGTATGTATATGTGTGTGTACGAAAAGAAAAAAAAGAAGTTTTACATGAAAAAATGTCATCCATTCAGAAAAGAGAACCTTTAACATAATCAGATGGGAGAAAATCGTTAGAAAATTAAGATAATGTTACTAATATTGGGGAAATTAGATGATATATAGATATTCCTTTGGATGATGTTTCTTATGTTTAATATGTTTTCCTCTAAGCCTATCCCCCCAACGAATTGTATTTCATAATCGGTAGATTTATTACAGGCACGCACATACAACCCCCCACACATGCACACACACGCACACACACACACACACACACACATATATATATATATATATATATATATATATATATATATAATCCACTTTGTGTGCGTGCAAGTTCGTTCCTTTTATGTCATAAAACGGATTCGCTTACCTATTTCAAATTCCACACAAAGTTAATTTATATGTCTGGCAGTGTTCTTAGATATGTTTTCATAAATTAACTCGAGGAGTATCGAAAATCGAAAAAAAATTCTATCGTAAAAATCATAAATGTAAAAAAAGGATTATTTTTTCCAGGGTAATTTTTATACGTAACACCGGCAAGGGAGAAAATGTATTCTTAGCTTTGTTATTTTATCAAGAAAAATAATTATTGACACTTGGAGATAAAGCCCAGTTGTAGATCATTCGAATACAGTTCAAGCCCAGGTATAACTTACTATTATAGTTTTTATTTCATTTTATATTATTCTTATTAATATTTGTTTTTGTAATAAAACTTGTTTCCTTTTTTTTTTGTATGATGCGGTCTGTAGGTTCAAACTCCGCACGTAAATTTCTGATTTTTTTCATAACTACAAAGAATTGTATGAGGCTTGAAAATCTATATATTTTGGTAAAATTAAAAATATTATGTATATATATATATATATATATATATATATATATATATATATATATATATATATATATATATATATATATACGTGGTTCTTAAAGCATACACCTGTGTGTGATATTGGGCAATTAGAGAGTGAACAAGGGGAAGGTGTATACGATGGATGTTTTCGGTTGAGCTGTTGTCTTAAAGTAGATCCAGTGTGGATGAGTTGAATGTTGAGTCCCTTGCTGCGGATGGCTTTTCGGATTGAAGATGAGATTTTGTCACTGAGGAAGGGTAGTTTTAGAAAACAATTGTTAGAGAAGGGACGGGTGTTGCGTTTTTTTTCTTTTTAAGTGAGGATAGGATCGTATTAGGGTAGACGTTTAGTGAGAGGGTCTGTAGGAAATTGTTAGTTTGTGTATGTTTGTCGGAGATGTTAGTGCGTTTGTCTTGTATGCGTGAGATTTCGGCATTTGCGTAGTTTAGTTTGTCCTTGAGAGGTAGTGCAGATTTGAAATGTACGCAGAGGCGTTTGCTGGCGGGTTTTCTGTAAAATTCAGTGCATATGACACTCTTTTTTATATGTATTTTAAAATCAAGTAGAGAAAGAGATTCAGAAGTGTCTGGGTGTTCTATAGTAAATTTTAAGCTTGGGTCGGCGTTATTGAATTTGTGGAAAATGTTAATAGCTTCTTCGCGGGAGTATGTGATAATTAAAATGTCATCGATATATCTAAACGGATCTCCTTGCACTTGGCGCTAAGTTTTTCACCACAATGAAACTGACGGATAAAGCTAAACTCAACATAGAAACGCAGTTCTGCAGAACTGCTTACCACCTTAAATGGCTGCACGCTTTCGCCCCGCACGATAACAATGACACCCCCTTATCAGAGACTCAGGTAATCACAACACTTCTTTTTCTGTATTTCAGCTTGATCACCCTTTATACCCACCTCCTAATAATATTCCACTAGATCTAAAACTTTCAAGGTTAAAGCATAAAATCTTCAGAATACTTGAACGCGAACAACACCATATTACTCCCAATCTTACCAGCAACAAATACCTCAGCCTTAAATCCCTTAAAGACAAAGATTTGTTTTACTTACCCTCTGATAAGGGCAGATAATTTTGCGTTATATCACATGAATCTTATAACACCCTTGCTATGGAGCATCTTTCCAATACCGACCTTTACACCCCAGCACATAATATCACTGCTGCTCGTATTGAGAACAACATTAACAAGACATGGTCTATAATTTGTTTTAAAAGAAATCTCCCAAAACAACACAGACTAAATTTTATAACTAAATACAGCGAATTACCTACCTTTTATCACCTTATTGAAACCCACAAAAATAGCACACACACACAGATCAGACCCATTGTTTCAAGCGTTAACGGTCCCCTTTATAAAATCTCTTTGTTAATATCCCGCCTACTTAAACCCCTACTCTCTACCTTCCCAGCCCATGTTAGTAGTTCCAACCAAGTAATTAACAGACTCAACGATCTACCACACCATCTACTCAAACTATACAGATACCTATTTAGCCTAGACGTCGTTTCTTTATACACCTCCATTCCTGCACATCCAGCCATCAATCTCATGGCAGACATTATAGCATCTAAAAACCCACAATGCTTCGGAATTACTCAAGGAGATCTCTTACAAATCCTCCGTATTATAGTAGACAACACTTACTTTACTTTCTTACAAAACACGTTCAAGCAAGTATCTGGACTACCCATGGGCTCCAGTCTATCCGGTATTCTTGCCATTGCTTATATGGACAAACTCGAAAGACACACCCTTAGTACCTGCTACTCTTATCTCCTTTTTACTAGATATATCGATGACATTTTAATTATCACATACTCGCGCGAAGAAGCTATTAACATTTTCCACAAATTCAATAACGCCGACCCAAGCTTAAAATTTACTATAGAACACCCAGACACTTCTGAATCTCTTTCTCTACTTGATTTTAAAATACAAATTAAAAAAATGGTGCCATATGCACTGAATTTTACAGAAAACCCGCCAGCAAACGCTTCTTCGTACGTTTCAAAACTGCACTACCTCTCAAGGGCAAACTAAACTACGCACATGCCGAAATCTCACGCATACAAGACAAAGGCACTAACATCTCCGACAAACATACACACACTATCAATTTCCTACAGACCCTCTCACTAAACGTCTACCCTAATACGATCCTATCCTCACTTAAAAAGAAAAAACGCAACACCCGACTCTTCTCTAACAATTGTTTTCTAAAACTACCCTTCCTCAGTGACAAAATCTAATCTTCAATCCGAAAAGCCATCCGCATCGAGGGACTCAACATTCAACTCATCCACACTGGATCTACTTTAAGACAACAGCTCAACCGAAAACATCCATCGCATACACCTTCCCCTTGTTCACTCTCTAATTGCCCAATATCACACACAGGTTTATGCTTTAAGAACCACGTTGTTTACGACCTAAAATGCGCTAAATGCAGTGCATCTTACATTGGAAGCATTACAAGATTGCTTCACCACTGCATTAAAGAGCATTTAAACACTACTTCTTCGTCATTCTATAAACATATTCGCACTGGCATTAATTCAGAACCGGATTTTCACATCAACATTCTTGCTTCTTCAAGAAACGTAGGTCAACTTCCTATTCTCGAATCTTTAATTATTTCAAAAAATACTCCCACACTAAACAATAGACTGGAATTGAGCTCCGCTTTTATAATATAAGTTTTAAACATAAGAAAAACAATAATTAAAATAATAATAAAAAAAAGTATTGTTTAAAATAATTAAAAGATTAATAAAATCTAACAGAGTTTCCTCCCTTCAACCCTTGCTTGAATAGTTATCTCCCTTGGTTCAGAAACGCAACAAGTATTTAAACACCAACTGATGTATTTTAACGTTCTCCTAACGTCATTTTTTTTCTATATTTGCGGTATCACGTGGCAAACTCTGTAGCTGCTTTTCCATTTTTGAACACTCTTCCGCTGTCTTCTCTTGAAAAAGGACTAATAGGTATGAAATATATTGAGATTTATAACACAATTGAATACAACAGGAAAAAATACTGTTGTTTAGAGTTAAAATTTGTATGAAAAAGAAAAAAATCAACAAAAAAAAAGAAATGTATTTCTTTTGTTTTCATTTAATTTTACTCTATATAAAAAAAATCTCGCATTGTTCTTGGCTTTTAATTTTACCTTATAATATTCTTCAACAATGCTTCAAGCAAACTACAATCTACATATATATATATATATATATATATATATATATATATATATATATATATATAGTGCCTTGATAATAGCCCCCAGCATTTATGAATAGTGATTAACATGCGCGGTTTTCTCCTAGTATGTTTTTCACAGAACATTGTAGTAACTCACTATTGATGAATATGTTTATCGTCTCTCTCTTATAAATTTTGTCAGTACAAAGTAAAGTACCTTCGCTCAATATATTTACATGAATTAGCTGCTTATACTAAGTATTATTCTTAATAGTACGACCGACAAAACTAATGGCCGTTAATCTTATATTTATTTCGTGGGAAAAAAAATCTGCTACGCCTAATACAAAAAAATAGTGCTGAATTTTATATATTAGATTAAGGAAAGTAGTGTTCTCGGCGAAACGGCTTCATAGAAAGAGTTAGTAAGAAGAGATAAATGGATCATTGTCCATGAATAATTGTCTCTTAAACGTTGATAAATACGGCTATATATTAACGTCTTACTTCCTTCCCAACTAGATCATTGTCCTCAGAAATATGGCCGTCGGTCTTAAGCAGGGTTTCCGGCATTTATTTTTCTCGTTTATAATCTAATTATTTTTTTTTTCATTTTTATTTTTGTCCACGCTGCTCCTTGCTCTCACATTTAGATAATGTATCACAACAGTAGCTTTGACCGTAATTGGAGGGGCAAATATGGCGTGAGATATGACGCAGAAAACTACCGTTTAATCGATGCTGGCCATTTTTCTTAGAAAGGGAATCGGTGGAAAAGAAAATAACAGCAGAGAAAAAATAAAGGAGAAGAACGAACACCTAGAAATTTTGACGGAAGTTGAATAAAAACGGTAGAAAATTTCAAAAAATGAATTTAGAAAGGAGTAAAATAATATGTGTGAGAACCCAGAAAAAAACTCATACTGTTGAAATGAGGAAACACAGGATATTAGATAACTAGCAAGGTGGCCTGCTGTTGCCCGGGGTTCTATTATGATCAGCGAATGTTTCACACTCCCATAATTTGATTTTGCATCAAAATCAATTACGACATATTTTTCAATCAAAACGATTGATTTCCTGTCCTAATTGCCGACCCGTCCCGATGCATATAGAAAAAGCTTCACATGCCTCTCGTAGTAACTAATTTTACAATACCTTGTAATCTGTCTTGCACTGTGGAGAACCTACTGTTGACTTTATAAAATTATTTTATATATATTGGCTCGCATAAATGTTTAAAATGCAAAAGTTAAGTATCGTGATTTCTTTGTGCTCTAAACAGAACCATCAATATCGAAAGCATCCTTGTCATATCAAAGAACGTACTCATTATTTTACATACCTGGTATAACCGTTGCGCGGTAAAAAGGCCTTGAATTGAAGTTTAAAATAAAAATGTAGGAGTATCCTTTTGAAATTGTGCTTTATAGAGAAATATTAAATTAGATCGTGCCCCTGTCTTTTAAAAGAAAAAAACGTTTTATATTATAAATCGGTCCATTCGACATGTGCGGTAATTAATCTTCTCAAATATACTTGTAATGTAGGGTTGTGGTCAAAATCACCTGTTCATCCTTTCATGGGTTTATTTTGATTATAGAAACTTATCGCACATATTCCGATAAATAACCTTTTTAAGAACACTGCCAGCCGCATGACGTTCATTCTTGTAATGTTTCATAACAATCGAATCAGCCGTCTTCAACTCTATAGGGGCTGTACTGACAGATACACATACACCGGAAGGAAGTTTCTTTAATAAATTAGCAGAGATAGTGATGGAATGCGAAATTGAAAAAAAAAGAAATAATAATACTGAATAATAACACAAAGTATAAAAGAATAAATATTTATTTTGATACATAATTATACAAGAGAAATTTTAATTAATGATAGCTGTAAACAGAAGCATGAAAAATTATACAGAATGAAGTAATACATAATATAAATTTTGAATACTTTCTGATTTAAGCATGTATAAAATTAAAAGATTAAAGTCCATTCGTATAATATTTACATAATGACACCATTCAGAAAAATCTTATGACTCCATGAAATATATTTTTTTAAATCTTACTTTTTTGTACTCAATATTTTCGTTTTTTTCGGTACATGTACAAAAAAATAAAAGTTATGACCTCCATAAACCTTGTTCTGCTTAAAGAAACGTGCTGTTGTTTTTTTTAAATAATATGAGGTATTATTGAAAATCATTGGCATTGGAAATTCACTTTCAATTTTTCATACTATTTTTTTTTCTACTTTACTAAAATTATTTCGAAATTTTAATTATATGCACATGGAACATGTGTTTTCAAGATAAGAAACATAGTTAAATATTTAGAGATACACACATAGCCGGATTCGTTGACTGTATCTGATTCTGGAATTCATCACAAAATCGGAATTGTATTAGAAACGCGATAAATATTGGAATCATCTAATCACTCATCACATCAATATTAAATATATCATCCCAATAATAGTATATATATATAGTATATATATATAAGCTAAAGTACCCGTCGTTGACTGGGTTCACAAACAACCGACAGAAAATGGACTCTGATTTATGAAAGTATGATAGGTTATGAAAAGGAAGGGTTGTAAATTTGGGTTGAATTTGGGTATCAAAGGGTTGAATTTGGGTATCAAACCCAAAGCAAAATATGATGACAGTAAAAATAAAATACATAAAGCCATAATTTATTATACATACTATTCTGTTAACACTGAAATACTTATCACACTATTCTCTGGATCTGTATTAAAACACTTTGATAAACATTATGACATATTTCCATTATATGGCGGTCAGGTGCGAACGAACACCCCATAATTTTATTAAACCATATTTCTTCAAACTGAACCACAATTATCAAAGTATACGTACGCAGATAGATATGAACAGTCTTTATTAAAGTTGGTGCCTATATCCATCCTGTGGAAACCAGGCGCGAACGCAGACCGCACAATTTTATTATACCATCCCTATTTACGTTAAAACATACTTATCAAAGTATTATTATGTGCATCTATATAAAAAAACACTTGTAAACGTTTTTTTCCCATACTTTGTGGACCAGGCGCGAACGCAGACCTCACAATTTCAATGAACCACCGTTCTGCCAGATCAAGCATAACCATTCCTGTGTCTCGATACATCTTCTATCATTATATGTAATCAGTTTTTTTTAAAATAGTTAACCATATAGGAACCTATTTGTGACTAGCCACACACACACACACACATACATTCAGGTTTATATATATTTATATATATATATATATCAATTCAATCTATACTTATATATGCATATGAGTATATTTCTCTCTCCCTCAATTTCTCTCTCTCTCTCTATATATATATATATATATATATATATATATATATATATATATATATTTATACTCGTCTTGTAGATACCAATCGTAAGTGGTTAAAAATCCTTCTCGTAAATAACGTTTTCTATAATGAAAGAAATCATTTCATGTAAATTAAATTTAAATATAATTTTTTTAAATTTAGAAAAATATCCAATTTTTTAGGTAATACCCTACAGAGTACGAAACTAATTATGCATCAATCACCAAGTTTTGCAGACTTGTTAGTCCAAATATTATATAATATTTAATTAACCCATTTTAAACGTAATAAATAACAAACTAAGAAAACTTGGCATTTGTAACTTGGAGAATTATTTTACCATATACATATACTAGCATCTCAGCCCGGCTTTTCTTGGGCCCTATGCACTGTTCCTAACCTTATATGCATATATATATATATATATATATATATATATATATATATATATATATATATATATATTAATAGTTATATATATATGTTTATATATATATATATATATATATATATATATATATATATATATATATATATATATATGTACATTAAAAAGTTTGATTCACGTCCAGGAAACCAACATCATAAATTTGAAGTTTTTAGCGACAAGATTGGCGGAGGTCAACTTTTTCAACATTGATCTCTTGGTAGCAGAATTTTTGATTACAAATCTAGCAGGATATCCGAGTACTATTTATGTAAATTTACAATGTTTAGACCCAAAATTAACTGAGTACTTTTCTTGAGACCGCAAACGTCAAATCTTTTTAACTTTTGAAGCCAGACTTTCGGCAAAACTGATTTGAAAGCTTGACCTACGTCTGAACACACTTTTTGCAGCATGTTAAATGTGTATACAAAAATTTGGCTGAGTAAATTGGTAGAGACGGCAGCGCTAAAATTATTGTAACTTTCATCCTGATTTTTAGCTCTTAACTTTTACCCATATTTGAGCCAATTTTTCAAAATACAACTTGATCACTATTCAAGTAATGTGCATCTAAAGTTTCAAATTTGTTGACCCAAAATTCACGGAGGAGTTTGGTAGAGTTTTCCAAAGATTTTTGTCAAAAAACTTATTAAAATATTTCCACAAATCTCAATACACGTTTTGTCAAATCTCAAGTCCGTAGACTGAGACTTGGCAGTGTAGTTTAGTAAGGAAATTTACACAAACATACACAAAAAAGAGAAGGTTGTATATATATATATATATATATATATATATATATATATATATATATATATATATATATATATAATAGACTATCTCCTCGTGTTCGACGCATGAGGGCTGAAAATTCGCTCTGTTTCCCTCTGCCTTCAATGCTTGTGCCGCATGTGTGACACGAGTCCAGCTCTGCTCCCACAAAGCAAGCCGCACGACGCACAGGATACAGGCTGAGAAGATGCTGTTCTTACTCTTGCTCTACGAAAATTTTTTGGATTCGATAGCCGTGTGTCAATGTATGTGTTAAGGCCCGCGAAACAATTTTCCCTCCGCAATTTTCTATCCGCAGCATCTTCTTCAAAGGTGTTTGGGTTCAGGCCTGCGTGCTTAAGATTGTCTTTCTGCTTATCCCTGTACCTCAGAAATGGACGACCCACATTTCTATTACCCTCTTTCAGTTGACCGTATGCTAGTTGCTTAGGAAGACGGTTTTCATCCATGCGAACAAGGTGACCAGCCCACCGAAGCTGAGACTTCATCAAGAAAGGCTCAATACTTAAAATGTCGCACCTAGCAAAGACTCCCGAGTTAGGGGGGGGGGCTTGCATTTCCATGTTAATCCACATATACTGTGAAGC
Organism: Euprymna scolopes; assembly: GCF_053919585.1. Classification (NCBI taxonomy): domain Eukaryota; kingdom Metazoa; phylum Mollusca; class Cephalopoda; order Sepiida; family Sepiolidae; genus Euprymna; species Euprymna scolopes. The sequence goes on along the minus strand of NC_136490.1, from coordinate 101,970,181 downwards.
CAACGCTTATGGAATGTATCCAGTTGCCTACGGTATGAGGTCCAGGCTTCCGATCCATACAGGAGTATCGAAACAATCACTGCACGATAAACTGCGATTTTGTTCTCCATAGTCAAACCTCTTTCATTCCATACTCTTGACCGCAGTTTGCTGAAGGCATCAGTCGCCTTTGAGATTCCGCTCAATATCTCATCATCAAGTGATGCTGACGAATTCACCTTACTTTCGAGATATGCAAAGGATGTAACATACTTTAGAGACTGTCTATTCATTGAGATTTTCTGAGGCTATTCCACATATTCTGGTCTCGGAATATTCACACCACCTTGCTGCAATGGGGTGAGCTTTGGTTGGTAGATAACTTCTGTCTTTTTAATACTCATCGTCAAACAAATGCTTTTGCGGCATTGGAAAACTTGTCAACTAATTCTTGTGCTTCTTCAAATGAAGTGGCCACGAGTGCAGCATCGTCTGCAAAAAGAAAATTACGAACCATTTTGCTTCTTGTTAGTGTTTTGGCTTTGAATCTTTGATGATTAAAAAGACCCCCGGTTGTCCTTGCGTGTAATCTTTAAAAGCATGCTCGAGCATGATTGAAAAGAAGAGGGTAAAGAGCACAGGTGCCATAATACAACCCTGTTTCGTAACGGTTTTTACCTTGAATGACTCAGAGAACTTTCGTCTGCTTTTACACGTGCCTCCATATTCTCGTGAAAAGGATATTATTACATTTAACATTTTTTCAGATATTCCAACTTTATTCAAAACCTTCCAAAGTGCGAATATGTTGACACAGTCAAACGCCTTGGTTAGGTCGATAAAAACGACAAACAGATCCTGATTTTTCTCACGTGCCTTCTCTGCAACTTGGCGTAAACAGTAGATCGTGTCGATGGTTCCCCTTCCAGATCTAAAACCACACTGCGTCTCAGGATGAATTCTGTCTACTAGATGAATGATTATTCTGTTCAAAATGGCCCTGGCTAGTACTTTTCCAGCCACAGAGAACAGTGATATTCCACGGTAGTTTTCACAATCAATGCGCTTTCCTTTAATCTTGAAGAGATGGATTATTGACGAGTTTCTGAAATCCTGAGGTACAGAACCGCGTTCCCAGATCCTGATGAATAACTCCAAATTTTTTTCCAAAGTGCGTCCCCTCCAAACTTGAATATTTCAGCCGGTATACCATCATCACCTGCACACTTTGTCAGTAGCAGGAGAATTTCAGAAAAATTAGGAATCACATCTAGTTCTGGTATTTGGATTCTTGCAGGTAAAGAACTCAAAACATCATCGTTAACATCAGAAGAAGAATTCAGCACTCCTTCAAAATGGTTCTTCCGGCGGTTAAGGATGTCATTCTAATCAGTCACCAAGTTTGTACCATCTGCCCCCTCCATATATAATAATATAATATATTTTGTGTCAGGTCATGTCATATGCTACTGATACCATGTAACCCAGTACTACCTGCCTCATGGTCGGGTCACCGGCGACTAAACTGGTTCCGCTTCAAACTTGTTTGGTGAGGAGGGTGGCTAGTCTCCCTGAAGGATTAAAAAAATACCTTCCAAAGGGCGATTGAACCCCTTTTCTGGGTCAACAGCCAACTTGTACTGTGTGTGTTTGTGTGTAGGTATGTGTGTGCTGAGGTGGAGATGGCTCCTGTACGCCGTGGTGAAGGCAACCTTTCTGGGAGAAGCAAATCTCTGGTGTAAAAAAACAAAAAAAAAACGGGAGACGAGTACCCGCATTAGGCTTGTCTGCAGTTTAACCTGTTGCTGCCTATGTTGCTCTTGCTGACTCTCAACATCTTAAACCGAGAGAGGGACTTAGCTGTCGTACAAAGCTAAGACTCTGTAACATCATCTGTGTATAGATACTCCCTCAGGGATTTGTCTATAAAAATGGTCCTGTGGCGAGAGAAGTCATTTTTGGGCTCATGGACTTTAAGTGTCTGAGGGAGTGGAACTCGTCTGACAAGATGGTACAATCATCATAATATATATACACATATATATATTGATTTTTTAATTAATATATATATATATATATATATATTGAGTCTTTTAGTAGAAAGTATTCAGATGAAAACAATTTGAACATACAGGGAATATAAGGCTAATATTAGAACTGTAAAGGAAACTAATGCAAATATCCAATACTTAACAGGAAAATAATATGAAAAAATAATGTTAGAATTGGTGTACCTATGTTCGTTAAACTCAAAATAAATTGCATGTGAAAGGAATTATGCCCATAAAAAAATTCATGAATGTATTATAAAATCCTTAAATGAAAAATAGAAGAAACGTTTAGGAAATATTTTATATACCCTATTGAAAAATATAGAAATAAACGAATGAAACAAAGAAATAAAACATGAACAGAAAAAAAGGAAAACATCAAACATTATTGGTTGTGAAAACCACACCGAAAATAAGAAAAGACTACCATGGAACCGGAATGTAAATATTGACGAAATATCAAATGGAAATAATAAATCGAAGTGATGAAATAAAACAACTAGATGAATAAAAATCAAAGAAACATATTCTATTTTTATTGTTTATATATTATCCATAATATGGTATTTTTTTTTTATTACATTTTCACCCCAAACAAGGCAAATTGCCACTTTGGTGTAGGGGGCTACTATCAGGGGCAACAACTACTGGGGTACTATGTAGGGATTTGGGCAGCAAGGTGTCGGTTCACATTACACTTGAACTTCTGCACGTCAGTACTGTTGGGGAAGCAGGGACCTGGAATGGAATTCCAGAGTCTTGCGGTTCTGGGGAAGAAACTATTGGAGTAAAAAGATCTTTTACATCTAGGGACCTCTACAGTGTGGGGGTGGGATCTAGTAGCCTGTCGGGTTTGTCGAGGGTGCTCGCGTCGTGGGGGCACAAGTGATTGCAGTTCGTCAGAGCATTCACCACTAAAATACTTGTAGAAAAGGCAGAGGGATGCAACATTTCGTCGATGGGACAGAGGCTGAAGCTTAGATGCCAGTTCAGGGCCTATCAGGTTTGCGACTCTCTTTTGAACCTTGTCAAGGAGCGAGAGACTAGTAGCAGATGCACCAGCCCAGATGTGGCAGCAATACTCCATACATGGGCGAATGGTGGCCTTATAGAGGTACAGGATACTTTCGGGTGTTAGTAGTTTTCTAGCACGGTAGAGAGAGCCTACCTTTCTTGCAGCGGCCCTGGCAATTCCTTCAATGTAATTGATCCAACTCATGTTTCCTGTGAACGTTAGGCCACGGAGTTTGAAAGATGGACTCTCAGATAAAGAGTCGTTGGCCATTGCTATGGGTGGTAGAGAGGGTTTCTTGTAATTATTGAATGAAACTAGTTTAGTCTTGGCAGCATTGAACGCGACCAACCACTTTTGTCCCCATTCCACTACAGATTGGAGGTCTTCCTCTAGTGTTTCTGCCATTTCTTCATGTGCCATGTGTTCATTCGTCTTCCTGTCGTGTCGGCCATAGAGTGTAGTGTCATCAGCATATATACCCATCTCAGAGGCAATGTTGTCGGGGAGGTCATTTATGAATATCAGGAACAATAGAGGTCCAAGGATAGAACCCTGGGGCACTCCCGCATTTATATCATATTGTTTAGATGTGCGACCGTCGAGGACTACCTGGATTTTTCTCTTATCTAAGAAGGATTTAATTATGTTAAGTATTCTACCAGTGATACCGTATGATCTCATTTTACTGAGGAGACCCTTATGCCATACCCTGTCAAAAGCCTTAGATATATCTAGAGCTACCGCTCTGCCTTCCCCCGCTTTGTCCAGTGAATGGTATGCATTAAGAGGTGTGTTATTATATTTTGCAGATAATATAAGCCATAACTGGGCAAGGAAATAGTGTGAATAACGCGAAATTATTAAATAAGAATAGGCTACCAGTCAACACAAAAAGAGGATACACAAACAGCAATGCCATGTATAAAATTCGATTATAGCTTTAGAAATGCCTGAACTGTTAAATACCTGTACAATAAATTCGCAATATTTTAAATATTTCATTGATATGAAGAGGATCCTTACACACTTCCTCTTTTTTATTTCGTCTGAATCGATCAAATTAAATTGCATTACAATGACAGAAATTATGATGTGAAGATGACTCGAAATTCAAGCTATATGCTGAAGATATTGACGATATAAGACTCCGAATGCAATTGACGTGCGTGAGACGCCGAGTTGCGATATTTCATTCCTCATGCAAAAGCAAATGAATGGATCAATATTTATTGGCACCAGTTATTAATAAGACAAAGCTCGTGATGTCAGCACAGATAAGTAGCGGTCCAACGATTTCCAAGTATCGTCAGAGACGTCAGTGAAAAAACGGACGACCGTGCACAGCCACTATTCCATTGCTAGCAAAAGAGTATTAATAATAGTAATGACTAAATAGTAAAATAAATTGTGAAGCACAAAATATCGTTCGAATTAATGCCACATACCGCTCTTCGTTGTTCTTCAACGTTTTTTTTTCTTTTAGTTAAAACAAACAGTTAAGCCCGGCTTTGTTCGGGCCCTATGTACTGTTCATAACTTGTCCTACGTGTGAATACACTTTATGTAATGTTTCAAACGTTTAGACGAAAATTTGTCCGCCTTATTTCGTAGAGATCGCATAGGTCGATTTTTTTTAAAATTTAATCCCGATTTTCATCAATTAACATTTATTATTATAGTCTCAGCTCAAAATACAAAGCTTTGCCCATGTCCAAGTAACATAATCTAATATTTCATGTTATTAGGCCAAAAATTGGCGGAAGAGTTTGGTAGAATCTTCAATGGTCAAATCTTTCATCTTTGACATTGTGGCAGCCAAATATTCGCCCTAAATCTGATTAAAATTCTTGCCGCATCTTTGATTGCCCGTTATGTATAACTTTCAAATGTTTAGACCTAAAATTGGCTGAGTAGGTTGCTAGAGACCGCAAAATTAAAATCCTTTGCACTTTGACCATTTGCCAGTATATCTTTTAAAACGTTTACTCCAATTTTGACTCCTTAAAATTTTGGGGGTACACAAATCAGATTAAAATGTTTGATTCATATCACCGTAACTTATATTTGATATTTTAAGTCTTTAGACCCAGAATTGGTGGAGGAGTTAACTAGAGTGTTCAAAGATCAAATCGTTGAACTTTGACCCCTTTGCAGCTAAATTTCTCCCCGAAAACTGATTAAAACGATTTTCATAAATCTCGAGTATGTAGACCGAAAATTGACAGAGTTATTTGGTAGGGAAACGTACACACACAAGAACACACACAGACATTTTCATTTTTATAGATATATAAATTTTGATGATTTAATTTTGGGACGACGCGAATAATGACGATGACGAGAAAAAAAAAAGCACTGAAGTAAAAGCTACAATACATGTCAGGAAAGAGAGATTATCGAATCGAGAATAGGATACATTTTAAATACATTTAGACCCAATTTCAGTAAAGAAAAAAAATAGATAAATGAGTCACTTATGCAGTGTCAGAAAAGTTAATAAATGCATAATCACGCCCATCTTGGAAGAAATCTATGGCAGTAAAAATACCTAAATGAGCAGAAAACCAGCCGTGATATTCAAGGGAATTTAATATTCGTTGCATAAGCAACGTAACGATTATGGTTGAACTATTTTATTAATATCTGAAAAGGGCTATTTGTTTTATATTTACCCAAATCGTGATAGTAGTCGTGGTTTAGTAAACGCTAAGATAAGATAAGATTAATAAAGATAAGAAGATTGATACATAGGCCAGAAAGCGTCGAGAAAAAATCAAAAAGAAGCGCTCGGTTAAAAAAATGATAATAGAAAAAGATGGATGCAATCAAACTCTAAATAGCAGAAATAAAGATGTGAAGAAAAGAAAAAAACAAGGAAGGAAACGGAAAAAGTGAAAGGATCAGTTTACAAAATAAGGAGTAAATATATCACTGACATTAGTAAAAGTCACATTAAAAACAAACAAAAGAAACAGATCGTGTAGAAAAGATTGATGGAAGATGAATCTTAGGAAGGAGAAATCATAATTCACGCCGCTGTTTGTCATCGTAATAGCTGAATGGACAGTTTCAAAATGGGTGCCAAATTTACTGCCACAGATTCTACGGGCGACAGATTTACGTTGTTTGTTGATGCACACTCGTGCTCTTAATAGTTTGCTTTGGTATTTTTGTGGAAATATAAAATAATGGCTCTAAGTATTTACTAGACACAAATTTATTCGTGACGGATAATATGACATTTTATTGGTTACTACAATGTGCGCAATCAACGCAAGTAAAATCAATGGTGATAGCCATATTAGTCGTTCGGAAAGCAACATATCTCCCAGTTAAAAAAAAATGCTTACAAGTAAAAAGCGATATGTCCATTTTAGGTCCATATGCTGAGTGTGAGCAACCTGTTGGCAGATCTGATGGGGTATGCCTTCTACAGAATGTGACAAAATGATGTGTGAAAATATACTTATCGAATGTAGCAGCAAGATATAGAATTATATACCTACATGAACTGTTCAATGCAATTTATATACAATCCGCTGTGCCTGTGCAATTGATAGAGCTACGTACATAGAACACAGGTGGAAGACATGGTTGCAAAGGGGGCAGAAAACAAATAATAACTAACTCGCTTTTTTGTTGTAACAACGGTATTTATTTTTTCGTTCCCCCGGTCACGCGGCACAACACGTATCGACCGCCAGCTAAACCCACACTCTAATTTGATCGTCTTCTTTAACGTGCTCTATCTCCTTTTTATTGTATTTTTTTATTTCGCATTTCGTATGCATTTGCATACGTACGCCGCGCTCTGTTACAAGTTGGAATGTATGAGCCAGCGAGTTAATATATGATATGGGGTAGAATATTCCACGTCCATCTGAAACCAAATCATTAAAAAAATTTAATAAAACGAAACTAAAAATTGGAAATACATAGAATTTGTTAAGCGTATAATAAATTCCACACTATAATAATATAAATATGTAACAGTGCGGTCATTTTCTCTCAGGGTGGATCTTAGTCGGTAATCTAGGAGCAGGTTTAAATAAAAATTCACCCTTACCAGAGAGGATATGTTTTAAATTGAGATTGATGGACAATGAATTTACTGTTCCAACACAATTCCTTAAGTGCATGGAAAATTGTTAAACTGGTTTCGTAAATATCTTACATAGTCTAACATAAACTAGTTTAATATTTTTAAATCTTAGAAAGATATCTACATAAAGGTCACGAAAAATTTAATGCTAAACTTATAACGATAAACTCGGACTTGCTTCTCGTACAAACTCGTTTATTGTTTTATGTTGTACGAAGTCCCACACTTTATTCTCTTTTGATGTACATTCTTGATTTTGACCTTGGATTATTCGGCATTGCTAGATATATTGAATTTTATCAACTTCATATTATTCATAAGTTTTATGCATTGTTCTGATTGTTTAATAAAATTACCACAATGCATTATCAAAACTTGAGCAGATAAAAAGCTATTGAGTTAGCAATGTTTTAGTGCATTAAGTAGGTTATATTTCATAAAATATTTTGAGGATATATGCATAAATAAATTTGTATAAAATATAATGGCAGTAAACCACTATATAAAACATAATAATTTATCAGATTAAATGACCTTGGCAACATGATCCAAAAGGATTTGGTGACCACCGCTTAAAGACGTCGTATTTAAGTCTCTTGTCTTCTTCATGCATGTGATTAGCAAAACCATATCAAACGCAGAACTAGAAAACCATGTATTAGAATGAGCAGTGTAGTTTCTATGCCAGTTTTTGTGTGTTCTCCGAAAATCTACAGGGGCACAAAAAATAATGACAGCACATTTTATTGTTTAAAAAACGCAAATTTTAGCTTAATCGAATCAAACTGTTTAAAAGAACTCATCCCTAAAATGATTTGCCTTTTATTCATCGATAATTTTACCAGTTCATATGTGACTTTTAATTGAAGTATTGTAGTTTTCATGTAAATTTAAAAAAAATGACTATAAACCGAGAAAGCAAAAAGACACTCCAAGCCATGTAAAAATTGTTATTTAAATGTAATTTTAGAACATTAATTCAACTCTAATACAACATAAACAATGAAGTAGTAAATATTTTGCAGCATAGCCCTTCTGCACAGTCTGCAAAATTTGCCCAAAACTCCAATGGAAAACCATCTCACTCCACTAAAATTCTTGACGAAAATTCTCCCAGATTTGAAATTTTATAATTGCGTAGCTGTTACATGATGTAATGCTCTACTTTTTCGAGAGGATTGAGCGCTGGAGATTGTGGAGGTACATCCAAACACGTAATATCATGCTAGACATTGCCAACTGTGGGAATGGAAAATATCCTGCATGAAGAGGGGATTATCTTCAAAAGCTCGGCCAAAGTAGGGTAGAAAAACAAAACGTTACGTTTTATGAAGAGAAACAGTAACAATTACGATTAGGCTGCATGATATTTGTTGCCTAAAAGGGGAATATTTTAAGCGGGTTTAAAGCACATTTATTGCCGAAGAGTTTCCTTTTGTCTTCTCCATTTGAAGTTATTTTTTAAATTGACGAGGATATAAGAGAATTTTAAAAAAGTAAAATCACAGAGAAACGAAGGGCGAATCAATTGTAGTCTAAGTTGTTACAAATAGTAGCATTCAATTTTTTTGTTAAATTTCCGTTCTTTGAAAAAAAAGATAAGAGCAAACTTTGTTTGGGCGCCACTGTACACAATAGTGAAATGTTTCACCTCTGGGTTGAACGCATGCAGTTCTATATGACAAGTAATAGTTGCAATACAAGTGCGGGCTTAATGCACACGAGATATAACTGAAAGACAATTCCTGTACCTCTATTCAGAGGTGCGAAAATTTATTTATGAAATATACGAACCATCCCAATTGCATTTTTACGTATTGCAACATACACACGAACATTACACGGGCAAAAGGGGTACAATCATTTGAACATTTCTAAAAAGCATTTAATAGTAAATAACACATAAAGACATTTAAAATTAATCAGAATCGGTACGTGTATTGGAATCAATAATTTAGAACAGAATTCCAATTGTATTTAAATCAGAGGAAACTTTGAATTATGTATAAGGTAGCTGATCAGCGCCTTGGTTCCCACAAGTTTTGGCAAATAACAAATAGGATCCTGAACAGAAGTGTGCGTTCTATCCCAACAATTATGAATGGACCAGAGGTAATCTCGTCAGCGTCAGACAAGGCCAAACTATTTGCAAAGAACTTTGCAGCTAATTCTACCCTATGTGACGAAGGCCATCAACTCCCCATATTTCCTCCTATAACACAGAACAAGCTAGGTAACATACAAATATCCGTGCATGAGGTCGCCAAGCTAATAAAGAACCTAGATTCCAGTAAAGCAACTGGCCCTGATGGCATCCCAATTATAGTGTTAAAAAAGCTTCAACCAGAACTTGCTCCCATACTTACGAAACTATTTAAGCGCTGCCTTAAGGAGAAGTGCTTTCCGACTCCCTGGAAGACCTCATCAGTTTGCCCTGTATTTAAGAATTCAGGTGTAAGTCATCTCGCTCTCAGTACAGACCTATAAGTCTCCTGTGTGTTATGAGTAAGTTGCTGGAATCCATATTAAATAGAGAAATAGTCAACCACCCCAGCAGAAATAACCTTCTTAGTGACACACAATATGGTTTCCGCTCTGCAAGATCTACCGCAGATGTAGTGACGGTTATATCCCACAGGATTAGTGAATCTCTTGACAAAGGCTTCTTTTCTAGGGCAATTGCTCTTGACATATCAAAGGCCTTCGACAAGGTATGGCATAAGGGTCTACTTCACAAGATTTCCAGCGACGGTATAACTGGAAATGTTTTCTCAATCATTAAATCATTTCTCTCCGATAGGCTCATAAGAGTAGTGGTAGATGGACAAAAATCGGAGGCCTGCAATATAAATGCTGGAGTCCCTCAGGGGTCAATCCTGGGCCCAACTCTCTTCCTGATCTACATCAATGACCTCAATAAACACATACTTAAATCATTTGTTGACATCTATGCTGATGACACGACCATCTATGGCAACATATCAAAGGCTGTAAATGACAAAGTTCTCTCTGATTCTCTCTCCTCTGATCTCGAGCGCGTGGTTCAGTGGGGGAAGATGTAGCTGGTTACCTTCAATGCATCCAAAACCAAACTCCTATCCTTACATCGTCAACGCTCTGATCCCCATCTGCCATCAATTGTGAGGGATAGCTCTCGTCTGGGTGAGGGCCCGTGTTTTGACAAGCTTCTGGGTTTGACCTTTACTCCTGATCTGAAATGGAACACGTACATCAAGTCTGTTGCCAAGGTCGCTGGAGAGATGGTGGGATCCTTCTACTGCTCCAGAAGATATCTCACTACTGATGCAATTCTCAATCTATATGAAAGCCAAGTACGTCCAAGGATGGAATACTGTTGCCATATCTGGACAGGAGCTGCTCAAAATAGCCTATCCTGCCTTGACAGAGTACAAAATAGACTTCGTGGCTAAGTGGGGGATGCCCTTTTCTCTACCCTGCATCCTCTCTCCCATAAAAGAGACGTTGCGAGCCTATCCTTGTTTTATCGTTTATTTCCATGGCAGGTGCTCGTCTGAACTTCAATCTCTGGTCCCCCCTCGCCAACCTTTCACGGAAAACACCCATCTAGCTGAATCCATTGTGAAAAATTTCCCCCACTCTATATCTGTGCCTAGATCAAGACGTGGATTCCATGAGCAAACTTCTTTCTTGGAACTGCACGCCTGTGGAACTCTGTTCCTTATGCCTGCTTCCCACCGGACGACAACTTGGATGTCTTCAA
>NC_136490.1:101936792-101954292 GCF_053919585.1 Euprymna scolopes | reverse complement strand
TTTTATTAAAGCTTGTATATAAATTTATTTCAGGCCATATCGTAAATCAGAAATCTATCACATCCCGCAGACGCTATTATTTTATGCAGCTGTAATTAGAACACAATACTATACTTTATCACTATACTTCACTGCTTTGACTTTGCTTTAAGTATATATCCGACGCAGTTAGACGGAGCTAATCAACCGAGAACCACATCACCTTATATAAAGCATATGGGGTATAATGAAACTAATATGTTGTTGTCCTAGTCGACAGATCTACTCTAAATAAACATAAAAAAATCTTACAAATTATTATACGAACATACAATGCAACATCACTAAAACAATCTAATTATTCGTTAACTTAAACTAAATATATTATTCTCGATAACGTTGTAAGAGAATAAAAATGTGCCACAGACAATAACAAGGTCATGTAGCAGTTTCTTCCAACGATTTCATATACCGAAAAAATCTTTATACTCAGACACTTTTTTAAAATAATTTCTTTATTTGTTAGCGCGTTGAAATATTATTTTATGTTATGGTAAAAATATCATAAATACAGGACATTTTCTTAATTCATCTGAATTCGCATGTATAATGAACGCAGGGGATAAACGAAATAATATGACATTCGTATTCAGGTTGATTCCGGTATTCGCTCCGGTCGTATATTTAATATGGAATATGTCTCCTGTAAATATTTTGAAATACTTTAAAATAGTCAGATATTTTATAATACGTTATAATGCAGCGTGTATTGACAAATGTGTTCAGTTGCAAAGAATGTCGAAAAACGATAAAATTCAGGCCTCTGCGAACGGAAGTAGTTTAATAATATTAGCAATTAAAAACGGAAGTAGTTTAATCATATTAGCAATTAACAACGGAAGTAGTTTAATCATATTAGCAATTAGCAACGGAAGGGGTTTAATCATATTAGCAATTAACAACGGAATTAGTATAATCCAACGTAAGTAGTTTAATCATATTAGCAATTAACAACGGAAGGGGTTTAATCATATTAGCAATTAACAACGGAAGTAGTATAATCATATTAGCAATTAACAGCGGAAGTAGTTTAACCATATTAGCAATTAACAACGGAAGTAGTTTAATCATATTAGCAATTAACAACGGAAGTAGTTTAATCATATTAGCAATTAACAACGGAAGTAGTTTAATCATATTAGCAATTAACAACGTAAGTAGTTTAATCATATTAACAATTAACCACGGAAGTAGTATAATCCTATTAGCAAGTAGCAACGGAAGTAGTTTAATCATATTTCCAATTAACAACGGAAGTAGTTTAATCATATTTCCAATTAACAACGGAAGTAGTTTAATCATGTTAGCAATTAACAACAGAGCAAAAAAAATAATACTATTAGCTCATTCCCAATAAAACTTTGGCACAACTAAATGATCAATTAGTTTCAGGGAGGAGTTTGTATATATTTACGTTATCAGTGAAAGTTCCAATGTGAAATTACTTAATTATCAAGTATTGATATTTTTTCATATATTGGGATTATTTTTCTGTTTTATGTATTGATATTATAGGTCACTAATTTATTAATAATTTTACCCAAAATAATTTTGGAAAATGTACATTATATTGACTCCTGAAAATATTACCTTAGATAAATATACTTCTTATATTGATATGTTTCTCTTCGGCTGTTTTCTGTCATATAAACCGCCTGGGATATAAAGAAAGCACAATATCTCATATGATCTATATACATATATATTTTCCTGTGCATCTATGTATAAATAAAGTGACATCCGAAATAATTGCAAATTAAAGATTGTAAAATACGGTGAAATAAAATAGAAAAATGAAAGGGTTATTCAATATCTATAAATCAATCCTAATCATATGAAGTTGTTTTGTATACGACGGGAAGCAGCAGTATGCATGAGCATAGATATTCACATATAGTACATTTTAAAAATGCTTACGACAAATTAATCATTCGACAGGAAATACACATTTTTTTTTCCTTAAACCATAGATGTTTAATAAATGGCTCATCTTATCAAAGGAACGTCTTTTGGCAAAATAATATGTATAAGTAGCAAATCAATTTGCTGTTCAGCTCATAGATTAGAAAAGTAAAAAGGTTGCATGAAAAACCTTAAAGTAACCAAGATACAAAAAAGAACAATAGATTTTGTTTAAAATCATTTAAATAAAATTTCGGAAATGAAACTGTTAAAAGAATGAATATTCATTATGTACACATTGCATTTTATACTCAAAACATGTACTTTTAATTCTGGGAAATATCAATAATAAAAGAGCAAACCCTTCATCTGAATTTTGGAATCACCAGACAAAACATATTTACAAGTCAGTTTATTACTATGACATTTTTTTAATAAGAAAATCTTCCATAGGATAAAGGATAGGATAATTAAAAATTATGTACAAAAATATGATATTATAATATAACTCAATATAACATATCGTATATAAACATAAAAAGTCAACGATATAATAAGATAGTAATACTAAGAAAGTTTTAAAGAAAATAAAAGTTTTAGAATAAATAATAAAATCCTATAACAAGATATTTCACACACACACAAAAAAAAAAAAACAGATAGAAAAAATGAACTTTAAATTTGCTACTTGGTGCATAAAAAAGAAACATACTACTAGGTAAATAAGGAAAAACTGAGAAATGGTAAAGAAAAAAAAACTAAAAGGAAATTTACGAAACTAAAGGGGGAAAAAGACAAATATTTTATGGGAAAATAATGAGTGATGAGAACAAATTCATACGACGAATTTCAAAACCATAGCAAAAGATTAATGAACATGGGGGGGAAGGGAAACAAACAAGATGAACAGGATGAATGGGAAGAAGAAGTGGAAAAGAAGACGGAGTCAGGAAAGGGAATTTATGATTGAAGAATCGTTTGCTAACGAGTCTTCTTGAAGAGTGGAAGATTCCGGGAGAGTTTTGTCACAATTTACTGCTTTCGGCTGTTTGCGGTAAAACGACTAAGATTTATTACGGGCTCGCAATTGAAAGAAAGACACACAAGCTCTACCCATGTGTTTCACACCGAACTGAGATGAAATATAAGGTTTCCTAATAAGGTTATTTCTTTAATTTCACAATTCTTAACCCGACGTGGCATCAACTTTAGTTACGCAGACACTACGCGGTATTAGCGCAGATTTTACGGAACGCTCAACTGCATGCCCCCCCATATTAATATTTTTGGAGTTATCAGAAACGAATAAAATGCATATATACTGTATAAAATATATTCACAATGATGCCTGCAAGGAAAATATCATTGTACATATATTGTTAGTTAAGAGTATCGATAAAAATTTCCATGAAAATATATAAACAAACAACGCCAAGCAGTTGAGTGTTAGCATTGGCTATTTAAAATAATATAAAGTTTTAAACCTTCTAAAACTACATAATCGGAGGCTTATCTTCAAATCATAAATGATTATGTAAAATATGGGATTCTATGACGAATTATGCGACTTTGGTATTAAATGATCGGCGACACATTATTTAATAGTTTACTTGGGGCAATCTGTTGAAGGGAGTTGACTCTCACGTAGAGAGTAAACCAACGCTGAAATTATAAAGTCTAAATTTAAAAACTCATTCTAAACATAGTGAGAAAATGGAGCTTTGCAACTATTGTGACATTTCAGTTAACAGTTTAAAAATAAACACCATAATAGTTTAATTACCTTCAAAATAGAATTCAAATAACATATGTACTGATAAAGCATTAGAAGAAACCGTTTCAGTAGGTTTAACGTTTATTAAAACCAAACTGATATCAATTGAAATTTAATATAATTAATCCAGTGCGAAAATATAAATTCGTTCAAGATCAATGTATACATATCGCACGTGGGTGTTGCATACTGAGTATATCATTTCTGTGTAATTTTTTTTTTAACATTTCTATTACTTCTATTTCATGTCCTTCCTAGAGCAAACGTTCTCTTTTTCTTCTCTGTCCAATAATGACTGTTTATTATGTTCAACTGTGGTTTCATTCCCGACTATTTCTTACTAAATACGCAACAGATTTTCATGGTAAAACTAAGTAATATGATACGCCTATATATTAAAATAAATAAATTAATTAAACTAAAAAAAAAAAAATTAAATCTAAATTGCAATTTTTTTGGTAACTAGAATATACACTTATAATATATATATATATATATACATATATATATATATATATATATATATATATATATATAAATATATATATACATATGGATGTATGTGTGTATGTCTATATATACATATATATGTATGTATATATATATATATATGTGTTTTATGTATAATATAATATAATATAATATATATATATATATAATATAATATATATATATATATACATATGGATGTATGTGTGTATGTCTATATATACATATATATGTATGTATATATATATGTGTGTTTTATATATAATATAATATAATATAATATAATATATATATATACATATATATATATATATATATATATATATATATATATATATATATATATATATATATATATAGTGTCGGTATTTTCACCGTGTTTTACGACTGTGAAACGGCAGACTCCCCCCTCACACACACACACATATATATATATATATATATATATATATATATATATAGATATATATATATATATATATATATATACATTCAAACACACACACACACACACACACACATATATATATATATATATATATAATTAATTAATTACTATAATAATTAAATACCTCGAAACACTAGTGTTTCATCCTGTCGGGTATCTTTAGTGCAGGATGTCACAATTCACACCAGTCGACAGATTTGTAACCCGTAAATACGAGCCATCTCTGGCTTGCTTAGCAAATGCCCTATGCAATCGGCTACGATCAACCGCGAGAAATATCGTTGAATTCAACATTTTATTTTTAAATGGCTTTATGTCAGGCACAGTGATCTGATCCTATACGATGAGCTATGCATAAGAGCTAAATTAACCAAATTAATTTAAATGAAAGTGCTCACCGATAAGAAACGAGTTTTTTTTTTTAAAGGGGCTGACATAAATATATACTATAATAATTAAATACCTACGGACACTAGTGTTTCATCCTTTCGGGAAGCTTCAATGCAGGATGTCGCAATAAACCGCAGTCGACAGATTCGTACCAGCCAACACGAGACATCTCTGACCCAATTCGCATAGACTGTATCAAATCGATTAACATCAAGCACGAGAAATAACGTTGAATTTAAACATTTTATTTTTAAAGTTTTTTTTTACGTCAGTCGCAGTGATCTAATCGTGATACTATGATCTACACACAAGAGCTAAATTGACCGAATAAATTCAACCGAAGTACTCAACGCTAAGAAACGAGTTTCTTAAAGGGACTGCCATTAGAATTTAACAGTATTTTACGACCCCATCCCACTTGTATTGTATATATATATATATATATATATATATATATATATATATATATATATATATATATATATATATATATCTTTATTCGATTGGCAAAATTTTAGAATAATTATAAAAAAGTGAACCATATCGTAAATTCAATCAACTAAAAAATGGAAACCGGGGTGAGGAAAAGAAAAAAATATATATATATAATGGGGCAAGTTATATGTACAGTTAAATGAAATAAATAAGTCGATTAAAAAACAATCGTTAAAATATACCCAAAGCGCTTTTCGTTCAGACAAACATTTTCAAGGGTCATAAGTCTGAAAATTATTATTTTTTTATTTTTTTTAGAGTATTTGGTAGTGATATGGAAT
This sequence comes from Euprymna scolopes, assembly GCF_053919585.1. Taxonomy (NCBI): domain Eukaryota; kingdom Metazoa; phylum Mollusca; class Cephalopoda; order Sepiida; family Sepiolidae; genus Euprymna; species Euprymna scolopes. The sequence goes on along the minus strand of NC_136490.1, from coordinate 101,948,474 downwards.
ACGAGCGGAGAGGTTAAGAAAAAAAAAAAAAAAAAAAGAAACCTGACTACCCAAATAATTCTAACTGAAGCCGGAGGTTTCTCTGCTTGCACAAAGTAGGGGGGTTAGCAATGATGGCAAGTGCTTCGAGGACAGGCAGGTGGAACTTTGTGCGTCCTCGGTGCAAAACAGAAAAACACTCCGGAGAGAAAACAAGACCGCATTCCTTTTTATCGACCAAGTGTTGGCCGATGGACGATTCTATCAGTTGAGATTTTCTGGTAGTAGGTTGATGATCCCGGATGAAACGGGGAACATGTTGGGCGATTCTGACCTGAAGACGCTGGGTCGTCTTGCCTATATAGATGGCACCACACCGACATTGAAATTTATAAATAATATTACTAGTTTGGGAGATAGGCAAGACATCCTTACGAAATGAGGGAAAGGCGGTTTTTGTGGAAAAGGCAATACGGAGCGATAGAGCACCAAAATTAGAAGACACCAGAGAGGAAATCTTATCGCAAATAAGTTGGCCTTCAAGTCCAATCCAGGGTAACCTAAGGTATACCGGAAATCTACATGGACCGTATTTTGGTAGCTCAGAAAAGGATTGAATTTTTTTTATTAATAACTAAGTTAACTAATGGAGGTGGATATCCATTAGTAATAAAAATCCTTTTAATGTTTTCAATTTCCACATCAATAAAAGGTGGGGAACAAATAACAAGTGCCCGATGGGTTAAGTTTCTAATAAGATTTAGTTTCTTGGTTGTGGGTGCAAAAGAATCCCAACTAAGATAAAGACCAGTGAAAGTGGGTTTTCTATAAATAGATGTCATAAAGGAAAGCCCACGTTTAGAAACTAACACATCAAGGAAAGGAAGGGAGTTATCTTTTTCCACCTCCATCGTAAATTTGAGAGAAGGGTGTAAATTATTTAATAAGTGGAAAAAGGAGATAGCTTCATCATGCGTTGCGAAACAAGAAAAAGTGTCGTCAACATAATGCATGTAAAATGCTGGTCTAGGGCACTTGTCAAACAACGTCTGTTCTAAAAAACCCACAAAAATATTGGCCAAAGTTGGGCCAAGGGGTGATCCCATCGATATACCGTCGAACTGGCGATACATCACATCGTTGAAACTAAAGGAAACTGACTTAGTAGCAAGTTCCAAAAGTTCAACGAACACCGCCTCAGGAAAAGAGGGGAGGGGGCCAGGGCCTCTATAAAGAAAATCAGCACATATGTCAATGACCTCATCAAGAGGGACATTGGTAAACAAATTGCTAATATCAAAGGAGACCAAATAACAGTTGTTAGTGGTAAGAGGAAGCTCCTTGATAGTCGATGCGAAATGAAAAGAATCAGGTGTGCAATGTGTTGAATAAAAAGAACAGACTGGTTCAAGAATTAAAACCAGCCATTTAGCCAGATTGTGTTGGGCCGAACCTACCATCGACAAAATTGGTCTCAATGGAGTATCAATTTTGTGTACCTTAGGCAATCCGTAAATCCTGGGGCGTTGAGAGCCCACCGGTCGGATATTATTATAAACTTCCTTAGATAAATATTTAAGTTTATGCCATCGAAGTAGTTTATTTTGAAGCTTGGTTTCAATTGAAGGAGTGTCATCAGAGTCCAGGGAACCTAAACAGATAAATTTGCTATCATTGTTAAGGATAGAAAGCAGTTTTGCAATGTAGTCTTGAGGGTCAAGGATAACTACACCGTTGCCTTTATCTGGGCGAGAAATGTAAATCTCATTATTGCATTTTAATTGCTTAGCCGCAATGAAATGATTACTTTGCCAAATAAAATGGCGAGAAGAAATATTGCATTGACTGAATTTATTGGCTAATTCAGTCAAGCGAGATTTAATAATATTTAAGTTGTCACCCAAACCATTATTTTTTATTTGTGAAAATAAAATCTCGAATTCACTAAGAGTTTGAGTTACGTCAATCTGGCGAGGAGGGACACAAATGTTTGTCTGAACGAAAAGCGTTTTGGGTATATTTTAACGATCGTTTTTTAATCGACTTATTTATTTCATTTAATTGTACATATAACTTGCCCCATTATATATATATATATTTTTTTTTTCTTTTCCTCACCCCGGTTTCCATTTTTTAGTTGATGGAATTTACGATATGGTTCACTTTTTTATATATATATATATATATATATATATATATATATATATATATATATATATATATATATATATATATAAGTGGGATGCAACCGGCGTTACGCAGTCATAAAATACGTTTAAATAATAAAAGACAACAACAATGCAGCCTGGTGATTGTGCATAAAAATGTTAAGAAATTTAAAAGAAGATAAAAAGAAATCGTGCTGCGCCCAACTTTCTTACAGGCGTTCGTAAGTGAACACGTTATCGATCGGATCTCGACGACACAGATGCTATTTTGTTGCAAATTTAGCTTTTTAAAATGGCACAACGAACCGATACTTAGCGTATGCACGATTTACAAACAGCATTGAATCCAGGATTCTCATCTTACCTCATTTAGGCAAGATGACATTAGTACATGAAATAATGCACTCTTTTTTTTTCTTTTCAAATTTTTCCGATATTATGTGTCCTCGAGATAGTTCTTTCTAACATAATGATTTTCATGCTGCTACGCTGCGGATGACACACGTTGTTAGCGGACATAGAAGACACTAACACACAGACGACTGAGAATTATGTAATTGATAATAAACTTTAAAACACCTTTATTTTATCAGTCTACTAATGAAAAAAATGATTTAAAAAGAGGTAAAGACACTTCAGATTGTGGCATTTTCTATTACGTACTACGTCCTACGCAATATGAACTATAAATAATGACATTTAGATTTGAAATAAAGGTACATATATTGTAAACATATTAAAAACATATACAAATGTAAATATATATGTATAAGAAACTAAAACCATTTATAACCTTAAGAATAAGCACACATAAAAAGAAAGTCAAAAAATGTTATGTATACATTATAATGCACAGTATAATGTGAAGTACTCGGAAAAATTTGATTCAATTAAAAAAAGATAGAATATGAAACAAGACAAAAGGAGAATAAAAGAAAGATTTCACGTGAGATATACATCATTAAAATATTTACAAATTAGGCAAAACAAGGGAATAGAGTAGCAAAAATGTATAATAAAAAAAAGTGTGACATTTTCTGTCTAGCCAATGAACAATCTCTGTGGTCTCCCCGCATTAATTCCTTGTCTTCCCGTATTCATGCACATTTTTTTTTATTTTTACACAGTGGTCGTCACTTATCAAGGCCCGGAAGCCACTCAGGGATAAGGGTTATTGCAAGTAAATTACGTTAGTGGGGAGATTTGATGAAGTGTTTACTAAAGGGGGCGGTTCATTAGGAATCTGTTAACGTTGGACTTGAACACATCCAAATTGTAGTCAGGTGGGAAGCAGGCAGACTGAACAGAGTTCCACAGGCGCGCAGTTCTAAGAAAGAAGCTTTGTTCATGGAATCCACGTCTTGATTTAGGCACAGATAAAGAGTGGGGGGAATTTTTCACAGTGGATTCGGCTAGACGGGTGTTTTTCGTGAAAGATTGGCGAGGAGGGGCAGAGATTGGAGTTCATTAGTAGATAATACCAACACACCATCTTCCTTTTGGGCTAATTACTCAGAAATTTGTATCAGTAGCTGTTTCTCTTTGTGTAGATCGATGAATGAGTATGTTTACTTCCTTTTATGACAAAATCGTTCTGTTGGTGGTGTTTGTGGAGCCCCAGTGTAAAATGTGCCGGAGGAAATCTCAGTAGGCTCTATTTCGCCTGCTTATGACAAACCATCTGGATACTAGGTTATACGTTACTGTATGTGGTTCACATGACTTTTGTGTTCAACTTCAGGCCCTTGATTGCGTAAATAGCGTTGTCGTCCCCTATATTAACTTATATTCCCAAAATAAACCAACACACACACACACACACATACACACACACACACACATATATATATATATATATATATATATATATATATATACAAATAGAAAAAAGAATACATAAATCGAAACGTGAAACATGAGTATATAGTCTGTAAAAAGATAGTAATAGTATAAAAGACGAAATACATACCATATTGACAAAATTATACATATATAAACAAACCTCTTGAAACATCCAAGATGCAGTCATTATAATGTCCCAAAAAACTTATAAAAATACTACCAATAGCATCCTTTACTATGCTAACTCGGACAAAAGATAACTAATAGGTATTTCGAGTCGACACTGAAATCCAATAAATTCCATAAAGAAAATGATGCAACTATAGAGGTGTTGATATTTTTCCTATTTGTTGTAAAAAATTTGTAGGTACCAGTTTTTTTTTTTAATTTCCGGTGAACAGATTATTAACACATTTTAATAAAACAATAACCCGGGTCATTAATGAAACGTATACATTCAGTTATAGTGGATACACTATTGTCCCGTTTGTGCATTTTGTACTTGCTATTCAAATACATGAGGAGATATAAGAATCGAAATCGACATATCATTCGCATAGTCGGTGTGAAAGCTATGTCAATGCAGCTTCTGGGAAACACTCTGAAGACGAGTTTGCATATAAAAGGATAAATACAATATTAGAACTCATTTATAATAATTATCGATTATATTACCTTTATTTATGTCGAACAGGATGTTAGGTGTTGGTGGCGCTAATTATTACTTTCCTGTACGAGACATTATGTTGGTTAATGATCTTACCTCTTTACCTTACCATCATATGGTATAAATCTGGATGCATTTTGTTGGCATTAGTTAACCGGATATTTTCTAGTCAGATTTCTTTCTAGAACGAAATGGGTTAGTAACCTAAGTTAATATGACTTTTGTGAAACGAACGGAATTCGAATTTCTACCACCCAGAACTAGTCCAAGTTGTGAATCATTAAACCACCATCAACTCCCGCTTCCTTAAGTGTATTAGTACTTGTTATTTAACATATTTATTTTTTAAATGTATATTTTCTTACAAGTTATGTCTTACATAATTTCGTTCTCCTTTCTATAAGGTAATACATATTATATATATATATATATATATATATATATATATATATATATATATATATATATATATATATATATATATATATATATATATTTACTAACGACAGGGAAAAACGCCAATGAAAATATTAGAACTAACAAAAAATACTAAAGTAAAGTAAAAAAAAAGGAGTGATTGCGATGACGAAGCAATTGACAGGCTTAGTTTTGGGGGCAAGCGATAAAACATTTCGACGGATGCAAGAGATGGAAAAAGCAACAAGTCATATAAAATATAGCTTAAGAAAAACAAAGGGGCTTTGAAACAATAGCAGTTAGATGTTTAAAAAAAAACAGAGTGTCTAACCCCTGGAAACTAACGGCATATTAAAACTCGTTAAACAGACATATACACTAACGTAATAAGACATTGACATACACATGCACACTAACACACGCACACACAAAACACACACACACACACACCCATATATATATATATATATATATATATATACATAGAGAGAGAGAGAGACTGAGACAGAGACAGATGTAGACAGAGACAGAAACAGAGACAGACAGAGACAGAAGGAGAGAGAGAAAGATAGAGAGAGAGAGAGAAAGAGAGGCTGAGAGGAAGAGAGAAAATGGAGAGAAATAGAGATTTTAGGGACGCAGAAAAACGAAGAAAATGTATAAATCGGAAATCAGAGTGTTAAACATAGATATCTTACAAACCATAAGATATTATGATCACGTTGATACTACTATTTTAACAACCCTAAAATGATCATTTTCAAGATGCCCGAAATGAATCTACCGTTAAATTAGAGAGAGTAAAAACTACACCTAAAGATACTTTGATATCAAGCACTGCAGACATGTATTTTTCGGTGTTCATTTGGTTTTATCATGAAACTCGTAAAACAGAAAGGAGTTGGGTAGAAAGACGTTGGGGTTTGACGAAGTAGAGAGAAATTAATTAAGGGGTAGCAGCAGTAATAGATAAATGAGTAGAAATTGCCTATCTCGTTTTATATTCATGTCCAACAATAAAACTGCTGGAGATTTCTTTTAGTCTCTCAAGTGTTCACAAATTTAGCGCTTGATGTTGCTCGACAAATTTGGAATATAAACAAAGATAAAAGGGTACTTCTGCTCATGTCAAAATTCTATAACAAAGAATATAATGTTGGGGTGAGAAGCCAACAACGCATAGTAGCGCATATATATATATATATATATATATATATATATATATATATATATATATATATATATATATATATGAATGTGTGTGTATTTGTGTGTATGCATATTTTTGAATCAATTGAATCTATATGAGTAAAACAATTGATGCATGTGTGTTTCTGTGTGAAAATATTTAACCAAAAAATCTTAAACTACTCATCTCAGAAATTTAGAGGAAGTAGAAACGCTATACCGAGGATTCTTTATATCGAGTAAAATATTTGTTTAAATGCATGCAATACGCGTACAGATATATAGCCAGACTGAAATAATAAAAAAAAACTATTCATTTTAAATTGCTAAGATATTTGTATATATCTCTGTCCTGCGCATGCTTAAATTCAATTAATTTTTTCAAGTTGTTAACTTGTAAACTTTCTATCCTATATCTCAATTCCTAGTAAAAAGGGATGTAGCGATACATATTTTCGTCTCGATTCTTCCTGGTGGCACAGAGTATATTTTTTTTTACTTGTGTAATCCGTATTTAGTATATATATATATATATATATATATATATATATATATATATATATATATATATATATATATATTGAGTAAAATGATTCATAATTGTGAGTTCAAATCGGTTTCAAAAGGAAATAAAACAACCAGAATCAACTCGATTGTTCGATTGTTTCGGAAACGATGCAAGTTTATTGAAATAGCAATAAGTCTTGACAATAATTTGACAAGAATGGTGTCCTTTAAACATAGTTTCCTCGTCATCATCATCATCAGAAGTTTATAATACCAAAATAAAACTAGAATTTTAGTCGTGCGTAAGGGGCATATTCCTGGACATATTTAAAAACAAAATAAAGAAAACGATGCTATTAATTTTATGTTGATAAATAAATAAAACAGAAAATTAGGAACAAAGTCTAATGAAAAATATTATTTTATATATATAAATTTAATTTATCCATGATAAAAGATATACACATATAGACGTAAGAGAGTTAGAGAGATAGAGAGATACAGAGAGAGAGAGAGGAAGATATATGACTTGTAACGTGTGTTGTAACCACAAACAATACATCCGGTTTACGACTTCCGGATCCGCATGCGTACATAAACATACACCCATCACAGTGTAAAATAATTAACACAAATCGCTACTTTTGCAGAACGGCGATTTACCCAACACCTTCCTATTTTTAAATTTATTCTCCATTTTGTAATATACCTTTCTGAAAAACATTCAAACACTTTCTTCTACGCTACCAACATAAATAACCCCGATTTTTTTTTAATTGCGTTACACATAAATAATCAACGCGAGAATAACACGTATTTTTTGTACTGTGTACGTTTTCAGTGTCCAAATTGAGTTTTGTTAACAATTTCTGCTTTTTTCACGTCATTGATTTCCGCATTGACTTAATGAGTGTTATTGACCCTATTATTAACATATGATTAAAATATTTAACCCAATGTGTCATGAATATTCGTTTAAAATAAATTTTTAAAAAGTTACATTTTATTCTCATTTTCTATTTGAAAAGAAATTCTTTACATGGGGAGAGTGTTTTAACTATTCTTTACTTTCAATCAACAATTTAATTTAAAAAAGTTATATTAAAATTTGAATTTAACTTTAAGTAGCATGATATCTGTTCAGTGAACTTTTCCCTATAATATGCCAAGCCACTTTTTATTTAATGGTTGTCAGTTATTTTTCAAAAATAAACAATTATAACAAGAACGCCTCATGAAAATGTATGCAGTTTTTTTCATTTTAATATACGTTCATACAAATATTTCTGTTATGTCACAGAAAACTTTTTTACGTCACAAGGGGCACGTTCATACATCAATTCGATAGCTAATGTAACATACTGTCCCAATGGGTCACGTGTAGCCTAGTATATATATATATATACATATATATGTGTAGCCTAGTGCATATATATATACGTGTAGCCTAGTATACATATATAGTATACATATATACGTGTAGCCTTGTATACATATATAGTATATATATAGAGAGAGATAGAGAGATAGATGGATATAAGTATGATTGATGGACCCTTCTGTAGATATCGACATGGAAGCTCCGTTACAACAACTAAAATTGCTCAGAACTCCACACAGCTATTTTGTTTAAAGTGGTGAAGGCTTTGTGCAGAATAAACCAGACAACTGCTAATCACTGTCGCCGGAATGACTTATACAGGACGGAATAGAGAGTAGACCGCAGGTTTTACATCAATATTTTCCGGTTCCTAGATGTATGTCTTAATATAAACTGACGGTAAATCTATCCCAGTAAATTACATTTAAGCAGCGATGTGCATGGCCAGTACCAGATCGGCCACCATTTTTGGAAAGCAAACGCTGTACATAACACTTCAATATGTATATATATATATATATATATATATATATATATATATATATCAAATGATCACGTTTTTTAAGCCTACTATATCGTCTCGATTTATGTTTCTCCTTAATAACTAAAACTTACAGTAAACGAGGAGTTACCAGTATAAGTCGCCGCAAATAATTTTAAAACTGAACATTAATTAGAAGTGTCTTTTCCTGGGCATTCGTTTCAAATACCGACTGACGTGATTTTGTCAAACAGTAGACGGAATTTTAGTATCCGCATTATCATTAAAATTGTTTATTTTTTTAAAAAAGAATGTTGCAAATAATTCTAGCAGTCAGTTTGTCCTCGTAATAATCAATAGAAAAGTTAATCTATAATAGTATATAAGCATTCTACCTTAATTAAAATATCACATTTAAGCGTATTGTATGTCAGGCTGCCAGTTAGTATATATATATATATATATATATATATATATATATATATATATATATATATATATATATATATATATATATGCATTATTAATATTTAACCGAACATTTTAATATATTAAAATATATTAGATTTCAGTAATATTCAGAGATCAATAAAAAATAAATCGAACTCAAGTGACTCAATTATCAGGCTTTATGATAACTGCTTTGATAACCTAGTATGCAAAAATTATTTTCACAAAAGAATACAATAAAAAAGAAATTATAGCATCATATTTTGTATATTTATATTTAATACAACTTTTTCGTAAAGATTCATCCGATGTCAAACAATATGCATTTCAAAGATATTCCAAAACTCGTCATTTATACATATATGAACATACTTTTAATCTGTATTGAAGAGAGCATGCAGTTGACCTGACTCAACCCATTTCCTCTATGTTTTTTCTTGTTTAATATTTTTCCGTTACTCATGTAATTTTTAAATCGTCCTATTTTCGTATTTCTACTTTTTAAACTATATTTTAATCAATTACTTTTCTTTAGATTAAATTAAACCTCTGTGTGTTTTTTTTTTTAATTTTAGTATTTTTCCTCAAAATTTCTTGGTTAATTGATTTGTTTTCTAACTATAAACTGCACCATCTAATTTTAGTTTATATTTATATGTCCAGAATATATCCGTTCAATATACGACAACTTCAATATACAGCAATTTCGTATCAGTTTTTATTACATCTACGATTTCATAATTGATTTTGCCTTATATTTTATTTCTAGCTAATAATTGTTCTTAAAAGTTTAACTTGTTTAGTTGTTAATAAAATATTATCTTCATTGCATAATTATTATGTCATGAATATTTATGTATAGTGTCTGTAAAGCGCAACTCTGAAGCTTTGACTGTCGTTTGCACGATCAGGTTCGATCCATGCTGGAGGTAGTAGCTTTTCTTGCGTCACTGATGAGCTGAGCAACAACGCAACATTACTGTGTGGGATTTCTATATATATATATATATATATATATATATATATATATATATATATATATATATATATATATATATACATACGGAATAATCACGTTGGCACAACGCCAGGTCATAAACGTTAAGAAACGTTGAGCCTTGCTAGTTCAAGATTAGTAAATTAGAAAATACCACCGTCTCTTTCAACAAAAATACATATTTATTAAATTATTCAAATTAAATTTAATATTTCGCTTCTAAAGAGAATCGTAAAATTTTTCCCTTTTACCAATTTGATACCTCCAAATGAATACCGACCTCTATATTGCGTAAAATATAATTAAAAACAATATGTATGCTGCTCCCCATTTTGCGATTTCACATAAAGTAAAGGAAATATAATTTCCAACTTGTATTTAGATAAAATAAATAATTTAATTCATTCAAAAAAAAGTATCTCAAAACGAAAACAATGAAGTATGAAGAGTCCCGAAGTGAACGAGCGATTACAAAGTGGCTAAGTTCAGCATTTGCCCTACCCCCATTTAGCCTCACAATTTCTCTGGGACGTGAGTTCCTGGAAAAATGAACAAACGGTGTAGTTTAAGGCCTAAACATTCGTAAATTTGAATTCTGCGTGCTGCAAAAAAAAAAAAAATGACTAACTCCATCATTTGCCCCATCCCATTTAGCCCCAAAAGTCTCCAAGACTTGTAAATATTTAAATCTGAGTTCAACACCATGCAAAACTGCAAATATATAGACGTACACAGAAAAATTTGGACAAATATAGTAAAATACTCCCCAAAATAAATAGTTTTTATTAAAAAAGAGCCCCTGGGGCAAACCCAAAATTAATCAGGAAGTATACATAAAAACAAATATATAAATTATATATAAACAAAATTATATAAATTATATTAATTAGTTAGTTGCATCTTTGCAGAAAGTTTTATAAATATTCAAAAGATCGTTTTTTAATGTTAAACTGTCAATGTTATTTTAACACGACATAAACCCCTACGGGTGCAATTGGAGTTTTCCGGAAACATTCGTTCGGTTGTTGTTTACTTATATCATGTTTTTGGAAAATTACTGAAAAAAATTCCAAGGCATAGTAATTAGGAAAAGGACGTATGGACGAACAAACTTACGGACTATGGTGAATTTGCAGGTCAATACAAATTAAAATAAAAAGATTCACAGAAGTAAGTGGACTTTAAAACGACTCTGAATATATATATATATATATATATATATATATATATATATATACATATATATATATATATATACGTATATATATATATATATATATACATATATATATACGTATATATATATATATATATATGTATATATATATATATATTCAGATTCGTTTTAAAGTCCATTTACTCCGGTGAAACTTTTAATTTTAATTTTGACTCCCGTTAGCAGATATTTTACCAGCTAAAAATTCCAAATATCTTTATATATATATATATATATATATATATATATATATATATATATATATATATATATATATATATATGCATATATTTATGTATATATATACATATATATATATATACATATATATATATATACATATATATATACATATATATATATACATATATATACATATATATTTATAT
>NC_136490.1:101926792-101931792 GCF_053919585.1 Euprymna scolopes | reverse complement strand
ATTAGATGCGAAAGTTTGAATTCATTAATTTTATTACTGTCCAATTCATGAGGCTAAGACTTTGAAAGTATCAAACGTTTGTTTTTGTAGCATACTTTTTATAACTCCTTGTAAACTTAACAATTGCTAGCTGGGGCATCGGACAAAATCACCCCGGGCAACCCCCACCATCTAATTAAAACAAAAGGAAAACAGAAAAAATCTCAAATGAATAAAAAATATCAAAAATCAGTGTTCGTATTTCAATTTTAATTTAATTGAATTTAGGAAAATTAGATAGTGTAGAACTAATTTTCGCAAGGTATGAAAATTAAGCAACTACAGAATAAATGTTAAATTAATAATAATGGACCAGTTTTCCTACCTAGCAAAAATGGACGAATTTTCCACGGACGAATTTTCCCTCGGTGATTTTATGGACGAATTTTCCACTGACGAATTTTCCGGGAAACCAAATGCCGGGGGGGGCGGAAAATTTTACTACCACCCCGGGCGGGAAAAGGTCTAGTTACGCCACCGTGGAAATTATTCTCAAAGGGTATTTCCCGGCTCTAAAAGTTTATAGATCAAGGCTTTTCCTTATTATATTAGTGGTACCTACAACAACCGGGATCTGAAGGTCGTCGAACGCATTGGAGTTTTGGAGTTTTTTTTTTTTATCAAATGTCCTTCCAGACGACATGATACTGCATCTAGCTTACCAACTACGACAGAGATTGTCTTTGTGTTTATACCATACTTACTTCCAACTATCAAGGAAATAATAATAATAATAATAATAATAATAATAATAATAATAATAATAATAATAATAGTTATTATTATTATAATTATTATAATTATCATTATACTTATTATTATGCTTATTAAATTATTATTATTATTATTGTTGTTGTAGTAAAAACAATAATAAAAATTCTGATAATGCAATATAATGCACAAAATATCAGGCAGCATAATCAAATTCATAAAAAAAGCATTACGACAAATAAGTCATTAACTGAGGCAATATACAACAGAGTACACTAGATAAGCATCTGTAATATAATTTTCAACAGTGATTATTTATAAACATTTCAGGTCGTCATTGCAATAATGCAATTTGCAATATTCTCAGCAATACAAAACCAAACACATTACACTTACGCACCCCCATATATGTATGTATATATATATATATATATATATATATATATATATATATATATATATATATATATATATGTGTGTGTGTGTGTGTGTGTGTGTGTGTGTATGTGTGTGGGTGTGGGTGTGTGCGTTTTGTATGTGTATGCTTATATATATATATATTTATATTAGAAAATATGTAAAAGGTTCGTTTGAAAGTCAAGTCTCAACGTAATATCGCGAAAACGAAACAAACTATTAATTTCTTTAAAATTTATACAGTATATATTTCAGATTAAAACTCGATCCTTCGAATTTTGTATATATTTTTTCTTCTCTTACTTTTTAGACATATCAGTTGGAGGAAAGAAAATCAGTTAGTAAAGGTCAGCGTGTTGTCTCTAATCGGTGGTATTTGACCAATACTCACACCCCTTACATTGTTTTAAGCGGGAGAATCATACTCTTATCGTTATGCTCGCGTTGCCTACGCAATCTTCCAACATTACCCTGAGCTACAACGCGCGGTTCTTTAAAAACGTACATTTCTTCCTTCAAGGTTAAAACATGGTAAGAAAGAAGTAACAGAAATAATGAAAAAATGAACAAAAACAATATACTTTTGATGGTGTTTTGTGCCTAATATTACGTTTTGATTTGGCTTTCAAGCACACTTGACGCGTATTTCATTATATATTACAAGATTTATAAATCGAAATAGTAGAGCACCTGTTGTGTATGTATACTAATGTATTGCTGTATTTGGAGACATGTTTTTTTAACCTAACATTTCAGTGGATGAGAGTAATGTTTCTGCAAACCTAATAATCGTATCGCAGAGTGATACAGGAACATAATTGTTCATACCCATGCAGCATTCTCGGGGCGTACGATTTGTTCAGCTGTCGACAAAATCGGTGAAGAATCTCCGACAATCAAGCCAGCCACAAAGAGATGTGATCAAAAGAACAATAAAATGTATGAAACAGAAAGAACCGAGTTATGATAATAAGAAACAATTAAAAAGCCAAAATGAAAGAGATGTTTTGAAACCAGAATAGACACAAAAGAAAGCGAGCCACTTAGCATGGAATTCGGTTGAGATTAGACGCGTCGTCTGAAGCGCGGTGTTTCTTTTTCATGTCAGTGTCTTGCCGCTGCGATAAAACGCAAGTTAAAGATTTAGACAATCATAAAATATTTGCGGCTTTATGGGTTTGCGTGTGTGTACAACTGACTTTCGTTTTGCTAACGGTGGCGTTTTGGTAAGTTAGTCCTATATTACAAATTGTATGAATACACCACTAGTGTAAGGACAACTAATATGAACGAAATAAGGAATGGAATACAATACAGGTCTGAATCAGTATGAAAAACTTTTTTTTTGTTCCAATTTCGATTCAAAAAATAAATCCTACGTTTTTTTTTGTTTGTTTTTCATTTTCTACTTGATTTCCTGGTGTTGGGTTTAATGAGAACACGTATATATATATATATATATATATATATATATATATATATATATATATATATATATATATATATATATATATATATACACTAGCAAAACTATCCGTCGTTGAGTGGGTTCAAGAACAGCCTACAGAAAATTGACTATAATTTATGAAAGTATGATAGGCTATGAAAAGGAAGGGTTGTAAAGAGATAGATTTGAATTTGGGGTTATCAAAACCAAAGCAGAATCTGATGAAAGTAAATATAAAATAGATAAACCCCATAATTTATTATAGTATACCTGTTCACACTGAAACACTTATCACAGTATTCTGTAACCTTGTTAAACTTTGTGACATATTTCCATTCCATGGAGGTCAGGCGCAAACGAACATCCCATAATTTTATTATACCATATTTCTTCAAACTGAAACATAATTATCAAAGTATACTTAGGCAGATAGATATGAAAAGTCTTTTTTAAATTTTGTGCCTATGTCCATTCTATGGAGGCCAGGCGCGAACGCAGACACCACAAATTTATTATACCATCCCTATTTAAGTTAAGACATAATTATCAAAGTATTATTATGTACATCTATATTAAAAGCACTTGTAACTGTTTTTGTTTTTTTTTAACTTTTTATTTCCATACTTTGTGGACCAGGCGCGTACGCAACCCCCACAATATTAATGAATCATCATTATGCCAAATCAAACATACCCATTCCTGTGTCTCGATACATCTATCATTATATCTGATCAGTTTTCTATAATGGTCTTCCATATAGGAGCCTATTCGTGACCAGACATACACACAGACGTTCAGCTTTATATATATATATATATATATATATATATATATATATATATATATATATATATATATATATATATCGATTTTAAAGTGCATATGAAAGAATAATTTACATTATTAAGTCAATTAATGCAAAACAGTGCAGGAAAAATTATACAAATAAAAACTATTGGTAAAGTGAAAAAATAAATTTATTTTAATTTTGGATTACTACATAAATAGAAAACATTTTGTAAAAAAAACTGCTAACATAAAATAAATAAATATACGTAAATTATAAAGAGATGAGAACAGCGCCTTATTTATACTGAAATACATAGCCTTCTATTATTTAGGCTGATTGTATAATCAAAATCATAGACAATACGAAAATAAGTAATTCAGAACTAAATCTATAATTCTATCAACATCGGTGAAAACATTAGAATAGTCCCATTATTATATATATATATATATATATATATATATATATATATATATATATATATATATATATATATATATATATATATATATATATATATAATTCAATTCTGAATTCTGAAGGGCGACTTTCTAAGTAAATAAAAAAATGAGCTCCGAGGCGGAGCCAATATTAACCGTATGTATCGCTTGAAAAAACAACAATAACAAAATCTCTCTCTCTCTCTCTCTCTCTCTCTCTCTCTCTCTTTATATATATACATATATATATATATATATATATATATATATATATATATATATATATACTTATTTGATTTACATAAGCATTTGTATGGCGCTACACATCCATGACTATATTTTACAAGTAAAAATTTTTACCTCTGTATAATCTTTATCGCCTGAAGACGTCTCTAGTTACTTATAATCAGCTGATTGCAAAATGTTCAGAAATGTGGAGAGACAAATTATTGCTTGAGTCGATCAAATAAAAAGTATATTCTGCCCTATTTTTGTATTGATACTCTTGTACGAACCGCGTTTAAACGTCATAGTTGCTTTATCTTTCTAAAATACTGAGCTGGCATTATACACCGAGACACACAGACGCACCCCCACAACACACATATGTGTGTGTATGTGTGTGTGTGTGTGTGTGCGACTTCAATTGGAATTATTTGGGTAGTCACAGTTTTTTTTAACCTCCTTTCCGCTCTTACTCCATTCCATTACCAAATATTCTAAAAAAAAAAAATAAAAAAATCAATAATAATAATAATAATAATAATAATAATAATAATAATAATAATAATAATTTTCACACTAATGCCCTTGAAAAGTTAGTCTGAACGAAAAGCGCTTCGTGTGTGTTTTACCGATCTTATTTTTTAATCGACTTATTTATTTTACTGAATTGTACATTTGTTACATGTAAATTCCCCCATTTTTTCCCTTTTACACCCCGTTTTCCATCTTATTTTAGTCGGCTGAATTTCCCATATATATATATATATATATATATATATATATATATATATATATATATTATCATTATTATTATTATCAATGTAACGGTCATTCTGGAAAATATATTTTATTGATAAGATTTTTCTAATTTTAAGAAAATGAATACGCAATCATATTTTATAAATTATTTGGACGATATTAGTAATAGAAA
>NC_136490.1:101919292-101921792 GCF_053919585.1 Euprymna scolopes | reverse complement strand
TGGGGTATGCGTACGCGCAAGTCCACAAAGTAGTGAAAAAAATTTAAAAATTAAAAAAAATAATGTTCACAAGTGTTTTTGATAGAGATGCACGTAATAATGGTTTGATATATATGGCTTAACTTAAATAGGGATAGTATAATAAAATTGTGGTGTCTTCGTCCACGCCTGGCCTCTATAGAATTGAAATCGGCGCAAACTTTAATAAAGGCTTTTCATATCTATATGCGTAAGTATACTTTGACAATTATGTTTCACTTTTGAGAAATATGGTATAATAAAATTATGGGGTGTTCATTCGCGGCTGAGCTTCATAGAATGGAAATATGTCACAAAGTTGAACAGGTTTTTTTTTAATATAGATCCACAGAATATTATGATAAGTGCTTCAGTGTGAACAGGTATGGTATAATAAATTATAGGGGCTTATCTATTTTATATTTACTTTCATCATAGTTTGCTTTGGTTTTGGGTACCCCCAAATTCGAAGCTATCTCTTTACAACTCTTCCTTTCCATAACCTATCACACTTTCATGAGTTAGAGTTGATTTTCTGTAGGCTTGTTTTGACTCCAGTCCCCGACGGGTTCTTTTGCAGGAATATATATATATATATATATATATATATATATATATATATATATATATATATATATATATATACTTGTTTATTGTTATATAAACATGCTCACATCCCGCTGCTATCAATAGCCACTTGTTTCAATCAAACAACAGATATCATCAGGCAACGACTTGACTATTCAAAAGTTCAATGAATAACCTAGGTCATTCATTGAACTTTTGAATAGTCAAGTCGCTGCCTGATGATATCTGCTGTTTGATTGAAACAAGTGGCTATTTGTAGCAGCGGGATGTGAGCATGTTTATATAACAATAAACAAGTATTATCAGCTCTTTTTATTGAACACTATCTAACAACCTCGTTGAATTCATTAGTTCATTACTTTTGAATATAAAAAACCCGAGTATATATATATATATATATATATATATATATATATATATATATATTAAAATGTTTACTCATCTTAAGGTAACCAGCATATAAACATTCGAATGTTTAAAGTAAAATTTGCTGAATACCTTTGTCTAGAGACTGCGAAGGACAAAACTATTAAATGTTTACGCCTTCGTAGAAAACTTGTTGAGCAACATCGGTTTAAAATCGGTTTAAAAGTTTGCTTTGTGTCTAATTACACCATATGTAAGATTTTAGATGTTTCTATCAAATATTGGCTTAATCGATTTCATTAGAAGTTGATTACAATTCTAACCCTTAAAGGTTTTAGACTCAAATTGAATTTAAATATTTGATTCATATCCTCGGAATCTACTTCATAAATGTTAAGTGTTTAGACCCAAATTGGCGAACGAGTTTGGTAGAGTTTTCAAAGGTAAAATCGTTGAACTTTGTCCCCTGACAGCCAAATTTAAATTCACCTTATGTTTAATCTTGAGTCTGTAGACTGCGAATTAGCAAGGTAACTGGTAGGGAAATTTACATGCACACATACACTCATATACACAATCTAACTAATATATATATATATATATATATATATATATATATATACATATATATATATATATATATATATATATATAATTATAAAGCTCAAATGACCTTGTGAGAGGGTTGAAACCCAACATCCGGTTTACGATTCCGATTACACATGCGTACATAAACAGATAATCAACGCGACAATTGTTTTACTGTGTACGTTTTCAGCGTCCCAATAGATTTGTTTTCGTGTATAATCACCCAAATAAACAATTGTTAATACTTTCTGCATTTTTTATATCGTTCATTTCCGTATTACATTTAAGTTGACAATCATAAGAGAATTTTACAACCGCGGGTTACCTTTTTTTTTTCTTAATTGATTCTCCATTATTTAACACACCTTTGTTAAAAAAAACATTCATATATTTTCTACTACACTACCGATATTAATAAATAACCACGAAAATAGGTTTTTGGTATTTGCGTAATAATTAAATAATCAACGCCGCAACAAAATGCATTGTTAAACTGTGTACGTTCTCAGCGTCTCAATTCTTTTTTATTTTCGCGTTTAATTAAAAGATATATCCAAATTTCATTTTGACTGTAAGTATTATGTCATCTGTTAATTGAAACTTTTACCTATAAATATGGCAAACCAGATATAATTCAATGGCTGTAAGTTTTCTTTTTAAAAAGTAAACAATTATCAACAGAACGACTCCTAGAAATCTATCTATTGTTTATGTTAATATACTTCCATAGAAATGTTTATGTTATGTAACAAACACTATTTTCTTACGTCACAAGTGGCACGCTCATACATTAATCCCATAGATAATATATCATAATGGCCGAACGGGACATGGTAGTCTAGTATATATATATATATATATATATATATATATATATATATATATATATATATATATATATATATATATATATATACATATATATATATATATATAGAGA
>NC_136490.1:101904292-101914292 GCF_053919585.1 Euprymna scolopes | reverse complement strand
TTCTCGGAGTTGAGTTGATAGTATAGTTTGATTAACGGTTATTTATTTTTTTAATTTTCATTAGCATTCATTCTCTTAGTTTATGCTCAAGTGATAATTATTTCCAAAATAATAAGAAACTGACAACTCTTAGTTTAATCAATCAATTTTAAAAACTATTCTATCACGTTGAATTTTTTCAGTCCTCTTAGTTTAATCAACCAGTTTTTAAAAAATTCTATCACATCGAATTTTTTCAGTCCTTCCTTAAGTGCATAAATACAAAGAGGCGTGCAATAAGTAATTCCCCTGACCCACTTCCAGGTGTCTGATCTACCTAAAAGTTCGCATGTACAATGATTTATATTTCTACGGGCTACGTGGCAAATTACAGCTCTTAACTAATTGTGGTTTCTATTTTACAGGTGTTTTAACTGAGTCAGGTTGTAAATGGAGCCTGCTGCATGTCGAGCGGTGATCCGGTTTTTGTATTTGAAAGGACACAACCACAGGGGACTTTTATTGAAATGAAAGAAACGTATGGTGATAATGCCCCATCATATGCCCTTGTAAAACGCTGGCAGTATGAATTCAAAAATGGACTGAAGTCTGTGGAAACAGCTCCCAGACCTGGTCGCACCATTCTGTTATTGATGAGGACCCTGCCCGTCAAGTTGAGGCTGCCATTTTGGAAGATCGGCGCATTACTATTCGCCAAATAGCCCAAGATGTCAAGATTAGTACAGGGTATGTGGAAGCTATCATTCATGACCATTTGAATATGCATAAGGTGTCTGCCAGATGGATTCCCAGGTTGCTCACACCATTCCAGAAGCGATGACGCGTCGAGTGCTCGAGGATGAATTTGGAGATGTACCAAGAAGATGAGTCAAAGTTTTTCAAAAGAGGATTTACAGAGGATGAAACGTAGATCACTCAATATGATCTAGAGACCAGAGCCCAGTCAATGCAGTGGAAGCACTTGGACTCACCACCTCCAAAGAAGGAAAGTGTGCAGTCCCTCGCTAGCAAGGTCATGCTCACAGTTTTCGTGGATCAGGACGGAATAGTGATGACAGATTTCCTGACAGAGGGGACCACAATTACAGGAGCCTATTATGCTTCGATTTGGAGGAAAAAAGGGAAGCTATTAAAATCAAGAGGCGGGGCCAGATCAGCAAAGTTACCCTCCTTCTGCAGGACAACGCTCCGGTCCACAACTCGCATGCCGCCGGATCAGAAGCACGGGTGTGTTGTTATGAAATCCTTCCCCATCCCCCCTACTCTCCTGAGCTTGCATCCTCTAATTTTCGGCTCTTCCCAGTCATGAAGTTGGTTTTAAAAGAACACTGTTTCCCAGATGAGGAAACATTGATTTTTGAAGGCACGTCGTCATTAGTGGACGAACCTGGGGGGGGGGCTACAAAAAAAAACACGGTCTCCAGAGCTGAAGCAAACGATGGGAGAAAGGCATAACTCTGGGTGGTTACTATGTAGAGAAAGACTAATAACTTTGCTCTACTGCTATGGGAAGTAACTCAGGGGCATTACTTATTGCATATGTATATATGCGTGTATATATACATACATACACACACACACACACACACACACACACACACACACACATATATATATATATATATATATATATATATATATATATATATATATATATATATATATATATACTAGCAGTTCCGCCCAGTATTGCTCGGACCCTATGTACTGATCATAAGGTTATTTGCATATGTATATATTAAAACGGGTGAATTTGTAAATTAATGACTTTCTGTATATTAGTCGTCGTTAACTACAATCCAGAAAAGACATACAGGTCTTTCCCATTTTATAAATACACAGATAGATAGTTAGATTGGATGCAATATATTGTAATGATTTAAAAAGTATAAAAAAAGACTCAAAGAATCGAATCCAAAACGTTCAGCTCACGATTTATTTTGCCGCCGCCGGGCTAGGAAAAACATGTTTAATGCAAGGCTAAAAATTTAATATACATCAATGGCTACTCGTTATGCATTTGTAATGCCGGCGTTCGACCTTCACCTTGAAAATTTCCTTTTTTTTTTAAATTTTCATATTTTGCACCACTTTTTCCTGTCTAAACCCCAAATATAAACTTTTACATGGAGTCAAATACCTCATATATGAAGTTTCATGGTTTTAAACCTAAAACTCTAGGAGTTTTGTAGGCAAACATTGTAAAACAAAGATTAAAACGTATATATATATATATATATATATATATATATATATATATATATATATATGGAAACAATTTTGTGTTTACTATAAACTATTTACATAAATATTATGCAAGTATAAATTATGTAGAACATCTGCATGAATATAATTACATGTAATAGTTTACTAAAGATGAGTATCCCATTAGAAAACCGAAGCAACTAATAGGGATTTAATTAAAATGAATGTTTAAAAGAATATGACAATTAGCAAGATCTTCTGCTAGTGAATGCAATTCCACAATCCATATATCAGAAAATTGTATTTTATTTTTAAAAAATTGAAAAGAGAGTTTGTCATATGAAAGGCAATACCCACAAAAGATAAACGATTTTGTAGGAGTATATATATATATATATATATATATATATATATATATATATATATATATATATATATATATATTCTTGGCAGTTATTTTTTCCTTTGCATAATATTCTTAGAGAGGAGATAAACAAGTGCTATAATATATTCTTCTATATATAAAAATGTAAAATATAATCATTCAAAACAATTCAAATAGCAGCACGACCGAATGCATAATAAATCGAAATGCATCCTTTACTGTGCATGAGGCGTATACAATAATATATAATTAGTACCCATTAGGTTTCAACGTGGACATGAAAATCTCTACCAGATAAGTACAGTAGATGCCGATAAAAAACTATCCCGGAATGACAGACACACAGACTTGCTAGTACCAGGTGTATGATAATTTGGAAATCCTGGGCACTGTATGTGCCCACTCTATGTAAATACTCAAGGTAAATGGATGTTAAAGCCTTCCACATAACACTAGTATTAAACAATAACGTCTCATGAAAGATACCGCATGAGATACCGCAACTTTTGCCGCAAAAGTTTTTCGCCAAGCACATACAATTAGTGCACATAATAAGTCCAAACTGAAGAAGCTACTATATCTGTGTTTATATATATATATATATATATATATATATATATATATATATATATATATATATATATATATATATATATATGTGTGTGTGTGTGTGTGTGTGTGTGTGTGTGTGTGTGTGTTTTATTTTTTATTACCTATTACTTATGTTTCGGATGTTGGACCGTGTTTACAATCTAACAGTCTCGGCAGACCTTAAAGAAATGGTTGGTTAGTATAAGGAAGAAATTTTTTTTAGGAGGAATACGGAAACAAAGAGGTTTTTTGGGGGGTAGGAGATAATAGAGGAATATATATATATATATATATATATATATATATATATATATATATATATATATATATGACTAGCAAGGTCGGCCGGTGTTGCTTGGGATCGTATAACACAATAAGAAAAATATTGAATACACCTGTTTGTCTTAGACCAGAGCAAGTTTCTATGTCTATATATCATTTGTCATCTGCAGCAAAATAATATTTTACTTAAGATTCGGATATTACACAACATGTTTATGGAATAATTGTACTTTCCCTAGACAGGAAATTTATAGCACGTATGCGGACAAAATCCTTACCTCGGGCGAGTAATGTACAACACGTATTTTAAATTATGTACACAATTTTCTGTTGTACTAAATTTTCGGTATATCACAAGTAAGAGTTTGTTTTTACATCAGAGTGCTATAGTGAAGAAGCACCGTATTTATTTATATAAATATTACTACTCGATTATTTTACATGATTTTCGATTTTGATAACATATGTGCGTAACAGAGGAGAATTCCTTTGTTTTTTACATGGGTAATTCATTGTACAAGCAACTTATTTCCTTGTTAGGCTACTATAGAAGCAACTTTTTCCCAATTTAAAAATTAAAAACCCGATAATTTTTAGTAATGTTCTGTTGTGCTAAATTTTCTGTTCGTCTAGAGTAAGAATATGTTTGCTTTTCAACTGGGTGCCATACTGAAGACGCTCCTTATTCTCATTTTAAAGTCATGCTATTCGAATTTACTACGGGATTTTCGGTTTTAGTAGCTTTTATGCACGTCACAAATAGGATTCTTTGTTTTTCATATGAGTACTATACTGCACAAGTACCTTATTTCTAATATATAGATTACACTGCTCGATGATTTTACACGGTTTTCTGTTGTTAAAACCGTATGTCAGGTGAGAGTTTGTTTGGTTTTATATTAGTGTGCTATGCAAAAGAAGCACCTTATTTTTTATATAAATGTCATACTACTCAAATATATTACACAATTTTCGGCTTTGATTACTTTTATGTTAGTCACGGGTAAGATCTCCTTTGTTTTTCATATGGGTACTATAATTTACAAGTACTTTATTGTTGTATATTGATTTATATTTGAGGAGATGATATATTCAAACGTGGCATGTGTTATCTAGTGGATGTAAGATATTGTTCTTTTAACAGGCAGATAATAAACGTATAAATCATATATATGTTGTTTAGCTAGGAGGGCATGATATTGACGTGTAAACTGAGTAATGTTGTATCATACTTATCCGACCGGGTGTTTGTACACTGCATATGTAAGAATTATAATACACGCTTCATACCTTTTTTTCTTGAAGCGATCAACGTCATCCAATTGAGACATTTGTTCTTATTTGTGAAACCATAAAACAACTCTTCATATTTTATAACATAAATTTATTACAGTTGCCTCAAATGGTTTTCACAGGATCTGCAGTTCGTCTACATTTTTTAATCTTACAACCTGCTCCTAGATGTCTGTCCACAACTGTCTAGACGTCTGTCCACTCTGGTGGTCAATTCTCAACTCTCTGAATCTCTCCAAAACTAACTACATCACGTGTTCTCTTACGTCACCTAATTACGTGTCTCAGACCAATCTAATGTTCACAATTAGTTATTTGTTTATTCAAAACCCCAAAATAATGTTTACACCTGTTTTCTATTTTCACATTTCTTTTGCAATTCAAACGTCAATCACATCTTCCCTAATTTATGGTTTATTATTCTAATCATAATAACTGATTCAGCCACCATCCGTCGCTCAAATCAATTAATAATAATACAATAACAACAATAATAATGTTTGACCTTTGACCCCGCTTGCCACAGTTAACAGATACTACACTATGATCACAGCCTAAAGGGGCATACATTACATTATTTCTTGGGTAGGATTCTGTACCAGTACCCGTCTTCTAATTTAAATATGAAAGAACTTGTTTATGTATAATATAATAGAAGTTAATCCAATACCTACAAATATATAATCATATACCCATACTAATCAGTCATACTGATGTGTTAATTAGTTTAGGAGTGAATCCAATATACAACAATACATAAACATACACACATAATTTAAATTTATAATGATCAGTTATTTAGTTTTAAAGTGAATTCAATAGATAGAAATATAAAAACATATACACAT
Organism: Euprymna scolopes; assembly: GCF_053919585.1. Lineage (NCBI taxonomy): Eukaryota > Metazoa > Mollusca > Cephalopoda > Sepiida > Sepiolidae > Euprymna > Euprymna scolopes. Next base: position 101,908,688 of record NC_136490.1, on the reverse strand, counting down.
AATTAAAATTCATAATGATCAGTTAATCAGTTTGAATGAATCCAATGCATTTAAATATTTAAACGCATATACATAATAACAATTCATAATGATCGGTTTATTACGTTAGGATTGAAACCAAGACCCGAAATATATGAACATATACACATAATTAATATGCATAATGATCGGTTAATTAGTTTAGGAGTAAATCCAATATAAAATGCCTTTTATTTTAGCTATTTATGTGATTTTGGGAATGTAGGAAATAAGCCGATATATGATATATATCTTGAATATGATATTTTCGTTACGTAAATCAAAAACATTCTTCTGAGTTTTTGAATAAAAGTGCCCTTGTGTATTAATTACATAACATTTAAATATCAAGAATATCGGAATGTGTAAAAAAAGAAAAATTATGGAGATCGAAACCGCAACACTTGTGCTAGAAATCGGGCACGATATCCATTTCACCAAAAGGGAAACCGACTTAATAACGTTGTGAAATATCTAAATTAAAAAAAAAGTTATATTTTACTCGATGCACCCATGCGCAGAATGCCCTTATTGTGCTACACCCGTCAAGGTATCACTTCTTTTAGTGTGGAAATTTTTCTGAAGACCTTATCAAATATTTTTATCGATTAAACAACTCTAATAAAATTCTACACCAAAAATGCAATCTTTTGAGCCATTGCACGCCGTCCAACGATCATCCGTCTAGGAGGAGATACAATTTGAAAAACGGAGACAGATTCCCCCAACACATACATATAGTGATATTTATATATTAGATTATATGCCTTTTTCACTTTGAATAAACACGCATGTTTGTGCTCATCTAAAAAATAATCCAATTTTGTTTAATATACAAGCGTCCAGTTGTTTCAACCCTCACTACTAATATTTCAATATATAGTTTTCCTCACGTGTGTTTTATACATCAGGTAGCAGTGGAATATTCACGAACGCTAAGAATATATATATATTAAACCTAACCATTGGTTAAAGTTATTCTAGTCCTCTGCATTCACAAGTAAGATTTTCTTTAACAGCTTATTATTTTATCTTCATATATTCATAACTCAGAATAAACAGTATAAATGGCGAATAATATAACAACAAAATAATACGTATTTTCTTTTATATGAGCTATAATTTTCTGCTTTAATATTCTTATATTCTTTGGTAATGCACTATTATTAAAAATAACTAACTACAGATTATTTTCATTTTCAGATATCAACATAGGAAGTGGTGTATATATATATATATATATATATATATATATATATATATGTGTGTGTGTGTATGTGTGTGTGTGCATCATGTGTGTGTGCATCATGTGTGTGTGCGCGAGAGTGTAGGTATGTGTGTATGTATATATTTGACTTAACTAATGTTAAGATATTTCGTTCGGTTCGGGTTGTTAGCAACACATTTATTATTTTTTATATTCGTTGACATTATAATTTTTTTTTACATTTTTTAATAAGTATAAATTTACACGAATAATTCTGTTTTAGTACAACTTGTGTATTTGGATCTATATAACATGCTGGTCGCAATAATACGAAAATCTTTGTGGACTGATGTCTGAATTATATTGACTAAAACCAAATCTTTGACCTGAATCTGAAACACTGTGAAGTAAGACAGATAATCGCGATGGACATGATATACCTGAGAAAAACTGAAGGGACCATATTATTATCTATAAATATGACTGCTTTTGGAACTGCAAAATCTTGCATGAAGATATGAGAAAAGTAAGGAGAATCTAGGTTGTAATAAGGATGACTCTAATGAAACGAGCTGAACGTGCATCTTTGCGATCACAATTCAGAAATCGCAAGGTTAAACTTATCACCTTCAAGTCACATTCGTGTTATATTTCCTCTTTCTGTAAAAAGCCGTAGTTTACTTGATGTTTGCAACGTGCAAACAATAGGTTGATAGTAAACAATATGCAGGAGGTCAAGTCAATTATGGAGACACACCCTTTAAAATAGTGATTAGTTTAGGATTCTATTTCCAGCAGAGATCGTATCGTATAATCCAATCATACCACCTCATACCTTCGAGAATAGAGGTACTCAATTCAGATACTATTATTATTTTGTTGTCCACTGTTGTCTACAGTTCACGTGAGAGGTACTCTGTAGAAAGCGCATGCTTATTCTATAAGGGTTCCTAACGGCATGAAACCTCTGTAGACACCAAAATAGCTGTCTTCAATCATCAAATATCTACTCAGTTAAAAAGTTGACCCTTATTTACCCGACTGTCACCCATTTGTTAATGTGCTCTGAACGTATTTATGAAAGATATCAACCGGACCACCTGCAACATCATGGATAACTCGATAGCAAGACTCAAATTCCTCTTCGGAACATCTTAAGGCTGCCTTCTAAATATTCCCTTCCCAAATGGAGAGAATGATTGTTTTTGAACGAATCTACGACTGAAATTCATGTTAGCAGACTGTGTAATACATGCATTTGCATTTCCCGTATGCGTAAAGTATTGGTCAAAATATCAGTGTTTTCTTTTACTGTCTCCATATGCTACATATCTAACGAGAGTGAGTGAGGAGATATATCTTTGTAAAATATGTGTCAAAGTGATTTGTTCTAATCTTTGTTACTCTATTAGAATGTTATAATCTGATTAACTTTGCATATATGTGGATTGTTCATGTTGGTAATACGCGATCTCCTCATAAAACATATTGTGAAAATACACACAAAAAAACAGGATGGTGATAAACGAGCGCGCAGACTTGTAGAACCACGCGCGCGAAACTTTCAGTAGTATTCTACATATCTTTCGAGCCGCGCTTAAGATCAACATCATTTTAACATATTAACTGTTAAAATATATGCACACATAATCTAGCCTTTTTTATTGTAAAATTTAAACATTTAATAAAAAATTGATTCATGAATACGCAATTTATTTAATCTATGAAAGAAGATATATTCAGGTTTGGCAATTAACATATTAAAGTTCAGCGTAGAACAATCAAATTGTCGCCCTAATCAAGACAACATTATTTATTTCCTTTTGATGAAAACCAGTTCTCTTTTTTTCGTCTCAAATCATTTACAAGTTGGTCATTTGTGTACATATCCCAAAAGCGATGGAAGCCATCTATCATGTCGGAAAGTAACACAATGTACAACGCGCGAAATCGTAGCTGCGCTGCTGTAGTACTCTTGCTATCAACCCATGTTATGAAACCAAGGCCATTCCAACACTCTCAAATTGTACATCTGGAAGGATAAACTCTGTATAGCGTTACATAAATGATGAAAACAAAGTTTCGTAAACACTTATGGTATTTCGTGTGGATTAAAGTGAGGGCAACTCATGTCAAGTCATACCTTGTAAGTCGGCTTGAAAGTCAACACAAAGTCTACGTGAATGTGGTGATCCCCTGGTGACATCCTGTGATTGTTGACAGAGCCTTGGTGTGGCAGCTGCACTCGGCTCCGGCCCAGAAGTTCTATGAACCCCAGTGTTGGCCTCAAAATGAATGCTATGACTTTAGAACCTTCTCTCCCAAGTCCACACCTTTCCCGGCCTGAATCTGCTGGACTACTTCGTATGGTAATACGTCGTGAACATCTCCAACATGAGTTCGCACAATACCAATGTTAGACGGATCGCCGCCATCCGCCGACATCGGACCGGCGATTGTGGAAAAGGCATGCTTCCATTTCCGAAGTCGTATCGAAGAGGTGAATGAAGCTGAAGGAGGCAACATTGAATAGATGTCAACTCTACTGTATCATCAAAGTAGTAGAATTGATTTTTCCAATAAAAAAATTATAATACATATGTAATGTAGTTTTTAATAGGGCAACAATTTTATAATTCAACTATGTAATTATGAACACTGCAACTTTGATTTATTTAAAAGAAGTCGTTTCGCAGTTGTAGAGTAACAAGATCTGTGTTAAAAGGGATGGTGTTCATCATCAGATGTTCTTGTACTTTGAAAGAATGTGAGAGACTTCAGTACAAATTGGATTAAGTATTTCTGTTCATTCTGTTTTCGCAATAAATCTGGTTTATTTGAATAAACAATTTTTTATAGTTGATTTGTTCTGAAAAAGGATCTGAGAGAAAAAGAGATTTACGACGACTAAATCAGTAAAAATCCTTAGCGTGAACAGAGCAAAGCTAATTTCGTCGGGAAGCGTTGCTAGGGAAATTGCACGTCTTCATAAAAAAAATTGAATAGAGCAAGAGAAGCCAAGCAAAATGCTAATAAGATGTTATTTAAATTACTTCAGTGAACCGCACGCCTAGTTTTGTTTACATTTTACATATATTGAGAGAAAACTGCCATCGGAAAAAATTGGATATAAATTGCGCGTAAACTGGCTAGATCTAGATATGGAGTGCA
>NC_136490.1:101891792-101899292 GCF_053919585.1 Euprymna scolopes | reverse complement strand
TACCAGCTTAAAGACAGAAAACCGCTTGGAGAATGTAAAAAAAATCCACATATATCTGAAAAAATGAATAACTCTGTCGTGTTGAATCATTCGTGCTAGAATAATGTCTCGCCAACATCCCCCCCACACATATATCTATATGTAATGTATATATATATTGTATATATATATATATATATATATGTATACAATATATATATATATACAATATATATATTTATATATATATATATATATATATATATATATATATATATATGTATATATATATATATATATATATATATATATAAGGGAGAATGCTGGTTTGTGTGTTTTTCATTTGCAGTGTGTCTGTATATTAAGGTTCTCTGCATTAATTTTAAAGCAATAATTCATGAAGCAACACTTTGTATATGTGTTTGAGTATACCTACTGTATCTACGAGGAAATACTGTAATTTGGTAAAATTAATTCACTTTGATTTATATCTGTTGCTAATCAGTATATTATATAAATTTAAGAATAACTTTCAAGTAAGGCGGCAATCTTCCAAGTAATGTTTTACTCTAAAGTAATTATTAGAATAGCTATAATATTAATTACTGCTGCTTGAACGATTTCGTTCCAGTTGCAACTACACGTTGACTATGAGGCGTAGTATTATGCTTAAGGCAATCATCAAATTGAATAATAAAATATATATAAAATGTGGATCTATATATGACAAACATATATATTCATAAATGTGTATATATATGTATATATATATTGCATGTGTTTATATATATACATACACATATATATACACCCATTTCGAAGATCATATATATATATGTATAATCACATATATATTATATATACATATATAAATTTATATATTTTTTTATGTTTACACATATTACATTTATAGTTATATATATATATATATATATATATATATATATATATATATATATATATATATATATATAAATATATAACTATAAATTTAATACTAAGATTATAACAAATACGGTGTTAGGTGTTATTCAGATCGGACCATATGAATTCGTATAATTCTTATTCAGTTTCCATCTATAAAATCTTCATAATTATTTCGCGATAAAGATATGTTTGTATATATCTTGTCCTGTAGCGTCGTTAACCTTGTTGGATCAGAATCCGTTTACGTCTCTATTTAAAAGAAAAATCTAAAATGTTCGATTATGCAAACATTCTTGCAGAAGAAACTGTCTATTTCATAAATAATGATGTCTATTGTTGAGATAGCATAGTTGAATTCCGAGGGGCGTGCAATAAGTAGTGCCCCTGACCAACTTTCAGTTGTCTAATGTAGCTGAAATGTTGCATGTGCAATGATTTATATGTATACGGGTTATGTGGCAAATTACAGCTCCTAACTAATTATAGTGATAATTCCCCGTCATATGACCTTGTAAAACGCTGGCAGCGTGAATTCTAACATGACCGGAAGTCTTGGGATCAAATCCCAGACCTGGTCGCCCCCCCCTTTGCCATTGATGAGGCATCTGTCCGTCAAGTTGAGGCTACCATTTTGGAAGATCGGCGCAGTACTATACACCAAATAGTCCAAGATGTCAAGATTAGTACAGCGTCTGTGGATACTATCATTCATGACCATTTGCATATGCATAAGGTGTCTGCAGGTTGCTCATACCACTCCAGAAGCGATGACGCGTCGAGTGCTCGAGGATGAATTTGGAGATGTGCCAAGAAGATGAGTCAAATTTTTTAAAAGACTGATTACAGAGGATGAAAAGTGAATCCATCACTATGATTTGGAGACCAACGCCCAGTCAATGCAGTGGAAGCACTTGGACTCACCACCTCCAAAGAAGGAAAGGGTGCAGTCCTCCGGTTGCAAGGTCATTCTCACAGTTTTCTTGGACCAGGCCGGAGTAGTGATGACAGATTCCCTTGCAAAGTGTACCACAATTACAGGAACTTAATATGCTTCAATTTTGTTAGGAAATAAAGGGACGCTATCAAAATCAAGAGGCGGGGCCAGATCAGCAAAGGTACCCTCCTCCTGCTGGACAACGATCCGATCCACAACTCGCATGTCGCCAGATTAGAAGCACAGGCGTGTGGTTATGAAATTCTTCCCTCTCCTCCCTACTCTTCTGACCTTGCACCCTCTGAATTTCACCTCTTCCCAGTCATGAAGTGGTTTTGTAAAGGAAAGCGTTTCCCAGATGAGGCAACACTGATTTCTGAAGTCACGTCGTCGTTGGAGGGCGAACCTGGGTTGTTCTACAAAAGCGGTCTCCAGATTTGCAGTAACAATTGGAGAAATGCATAACTCTGGGCGGTTCCTATGCAGAGAAAGACTAATAACTGTGCCAAGTCTCGTTGTCCTATTGCTATGGAAAGTGGGCCAGGGGCATTAATTATTGCGCGCCCCTCGTATGTATTAGGCTTATTTAATAAATTTGCTATACTTAAATGAATACCCAATCAATAAAAAAACATTTATATGAATATCTATCTAAATATTTTTTAATACTACCTTTTATATATACATACACACACATATATATATATATAATTACATATGTATATATATAATTATATATATATATATAATTATATATATTTACATAAATATATATACATTTTTTATACGTGTGGATTTTATACATGAGTCATATTGTGTGCAAATATATGCGAACATATATGCACGGATGTAGATATGTAGCCTCGTATTGCTTATAATTAATCAAATCTATATATCTATAAAAGTGAAAGTGTCTGTCTTTGTGCGTGTCTATGTATCTGAGTGTCTGAGTGCGTCATTTCCATACGCAATACCCTGTCAATTTTAAGTCTACAGACTCGAAGTTTGATATACAGGGTAATGAGATTTGGGAAAATCGAGGCGATCCGTTTTCGGCCAGAAATATTGCGATTAAGGGTGAATTTGTCTTTGAGAACTATACCAAACTCCTCCGACAATTTTGGGTCTAAACACTTTATATTTTAGATATAGATTCCTTAACATGGGTCTAACTTAATAACGATTTGAGCCCAAAACAAAAAATTTAAGGAGTCATAATAGGGGTGAACTTTAAAAAAAAATTGACCTTTTTTTTTTTTATTTTTTTTTTTTTTTTGCTCATCATACACCTCAGAACACCCGGGCAACGCCGGGCATGCTAGTAATTATATAATTAATTATACATATTTTTATCGTATATATATATATATATATATATATATATATATATATATATATATATATATATATATATATGTATATATATATATATGTATATATATATGTGTGTGTGTGTGTGCGTGTGTGTGTATATATCAATAAATATATATATATATATATATATATATATGAATATGCATATTTTCGCATTTTTCTATAATTTACACACATATACACATACCAATAAAAATACAGTAAAACCCTGGGATAGTGTGACCCTAGGATACTGTTACTTTAGGTTACGATGTGTAATACATTTTCCATCCTACTGGTTACGGTATTTGTCCTGGTTTATACTGTGTTTAAAATGTTATTGTATTACATACATGTGAAATATATACTGTACTGTATTTATTTACTAATGTTTTATGCCATATCCAGAGTTTCTACTGTAATGAACTTTGCACAGGAATATGTATATGTATACTCGTATGAATACACGTTTTTAACTTCAGCATAATATAGTATCAAACATTCTCAACTGTGCCCCTTGTTCGCACATTATAATTTAAACTTCTGTAATAATTATTATTGAGATTTTGTATGTATTCTCTCTCTCTCGCCTTATCTCTCTTTATATATACATATATATATAATTATATATATATACTTATAGTTATTTATTTACATATATATATATATATATATATATTTACGTTTTTATATTGCGCTATATGTATTTTTACATTTGAAAATTGATTTTCTAATCGTACAGCTATTCACTTCATCCTGTATAAATAAAAGAATTCTCTCATTTAAAACGAGAAATTATGTAAAGTGGTTTTATTCTTAAAATCTTCATTAAAACATTTTTTCAAGTTTATATTTACATTTTTTATATTGCAATATAAAATATAAATATTATAATACATTTGCCCAAATTAATAGCTGGCGACTTTGTGCAAAGCTTGGATAAATGGTTACATACTCTTCAAAGATTCGGATGTCTTTATGTTATTGTCAACTATTAGTAGTATGTGTCGCTGATATTCAGTGTTTTGTATTAAGTGTTTTCTGAATTCTGCCTTAAAATACTTCATTTCAACAAAAGCATTAAGCACTTGATCAAATTAGATCATTCTATTTAATATCATGCAGTTTTTACAGATGGAACTCTACATGCATTTTTGAGTATGTTTATATTTTTAAATATTTTATGACAAAAATCAGATCAGATAGCCTTTTCAGCCGATGTCTACGTTTGAGCATTATGTTTTTAGCCATTTTGACATGGACATTTTTTTCTGGACTTTTCTATGCGGTAAAAGCGTCCTAACTGGGTCGCTGCCTATCGTTGAAACGAAAAGTTTTCTGCCACCATGGAAGTTTTAATTTCGAATTTGGATCGAAATCACAATTTAAAAGAATGCCTCTGTTTCACGGGATTTCTAAGTCAAAACATTTTACAAGTAAAATGTTCACCAATGTGTCCTAAAGCCTTGATGACGTGTGTTTACCTCATTTTATTTGTAGACAATATTTTGTTTTATATAAAACGTCATATTTGAGTATTCCTGCAGAATTATATGTTAATAGTGAATAGTTTTGTCTAGCAATGCCGAATAACTTGCTAACGTTTTTAATGACCAAATTCTGTCATGGAAGTCAATATATGCTCCTTCATATCGATGCACTTCAATTACTGCTAAGCGATCATGATTAAAGCCGCTGGGTTTATCCTAATCATATTAGTTTAATTTTTAAAGTTTTTCTGCCTTCAGTGAAATTGTTTCAGCGTTTTAAATTTGTCCCGTTGTTTTCAATCAATATCATATATTCATATTTCGCCGGATGTTATAGCGACGTTGTCATTTTAGTTACTTAAACCGGTGGAGACGCGTGTGATTCATTTTGTTCTAATTTTCAGCAAGTTATAACAGAATTATGCATTGGTATGCATCGAATGAAACACTGAGTAGCAATTTTCAACTCCCACCAGAACACTAACATATTGGTGGTCATGTCCTTACTTAAATGTATAATACAGAAATACATTTTATATTTATTGAGCATCCGCTTGTCTAAAGCTTTGTTTATTTTACAAATGTTTACCTTAAAACTAATAGTCTATCGACAGAATTGTTGAAAAAAATTGTTAAATTAATAATTATATTTCATTGACTAACACAGCATAGAATTTGGTTTCAAACATGTTCAAATGTTGTAATATTTTTATCAATTGCACGTACGATGGTCAGTTGTGTAGGGTATTGACTTAGGTAAAAATCGCTATTTCCTCCACCATCAGATTCTTTCGATTATCAATTAATAAGTAGAATAAACCCATCTATTAACACTGCCACATAAAATACCTGCGTGTGTAATTTAATAAATATCGTTTTGAAGTCCATAAGCAACGTAAATACTTACATTTTTTCATAAGAACATAAGAGTTATTAAATGCAAAAGTCGTTCCCAGCATAAAATATCCTATTTTAATACACCTAAATGGTCGATAGATATAGTACCAGTTGTGACATTAAAAGGAACAATCTTTTGTTCTGCAGAATTGGATTATTCCACATAATCACACATGATCACAAAAAGTGGTGCAGCATAGACTTCCAACCGCGCTTTGTTTCACACATTTCCGTCGCAACTATGAAATAAACGAACATTTGTAATCCATGCGAATGAAATAAAAATTTGAAGGCATTACATGTACAACGCTCTTTGTATTTCCACAAATTTAAACAAAATCCGGATTAATTTCAAAATCACATTATGTTAATCGGTCCTGCACTATTTGTGAAAACAAACGTTAGCCGTATTTTCTGTCAAACGTTATGAAGGTGAAAAATATATTAAAATTTACTGTCCATTTTAGGAATATAAAACGTTTTGGAATCTAGTCAGGAATTCTCTCATAAAACGGTAACTTAGAAAAAGCGTCTCTAATGGATGAGATAGTTATCCAAATCTCATATATATATATATATATATATATATATATATATATATATATATATATATATATATATATAAACAGCCAGGACGTTTTTTTTTAATAACTTCATACAAAGTACTTTATGTGTGTTGGAGTGTTGTTAGATATGGTTTGTATCGGAATGCCTCTGTTAATTATTGAACATCGATAATCGAAAACAAAAAAAGCAATAAATGTAGTGCAGTCCGATTTTGAAAAAAGTTATAACTTTTACAGTTTACTATCACAAGTGCACTTCGGAAATTTTATAACCAAACAGCCAAATGTGTCCGGCGCAGAAAAGCAACAATTTTTTTTTGTATGACTGGGGCGCTCTCGAAATATTATTCTGTTTAGAATATAATTGAAAATTATACTTCATTGTTTGTAGTTTAACCCTCAATTCAAACCATTATAACCACACAAGAAGAAAGACATAGCATATGATATATACAGTATTTTTATATAGGAGGGGCGCGTTCGAAATGAATGTTTCTGTTTAGAGCTAGGGTTAGGACAACAGCATATTATTTTCAATTATTTCGACTCTCGAGTGTATATCCGTTGATATCTTATATGCTTTTATATAGAGTGATGTGGTTCTCGGTTGATTAAATGTATCTAACTGTATCGGAAATATTCTCGAGAGCCAAAAAAATGAAAAAATATGCTGTTGTCATGGGCCTGTTTAGAGCACAACTAAAATATGATGTTTCACTATTGAATTATACTTTTCCTCTCGACATTATACATAAAATTAATTTTGTGAAATCAACGGTAGCTTCTCTACAGTGCAATGTATTATACACTAAGTTACGGAGAGAAATGTGAAAATGATTCGTAATGCATTTCGATGGATACCCAAATAGAAATAGTAATCCATCAAATTGATTGAAAAATAGGCGATTTAACATGTTTCAATGAGATAGAATATATGGGCGTAGAACAGTTGTTGATCTTTCTTAAATCATAATCCACGTCGTAGATTCCTGTTATTACACACACACACAATATATATATATATATATATATATTTATATATATATATATATATATATATATATACATACATATATATATATATATATATATATATATATATATATATATATATGTGTGTGTGTGTATAACAAAATATCTGGGTGTAAATCAGTAGAATATTAGTTTGTATAGAGTTTTCTAATAGATTGTATTTATTTTTAAGTGATTTAATAAAGTGTTAATAGAATTAATATATAACAAGCAGGACCTGTTGAAATTACACGGCAGTCTTTTTCATTGTCTGAGTGTTTAGCGGTGTGTGCTGATCAAAAGAAAAAAAAAGGAAAGAAAGCGTAGTAGGCAGAGAGGCTGG